>NC_134691.1:221765809-221865809 GCF_050947455.1 Rhinoderma darwinii | reverse complement strand
TGATGTTAATGATGTTAATGTACTGAGTGTTGGGATGCTGGGGTTCCATACTAGAAATCCCAAAGATTCTATCGGTGGGTATGGTTCATTTCTCACTATGGAGATATTACCATTAAAGTGACAGGACACATCTACATTTAAATTACCAGAAATAAGTAATAAGCCATGTCTGCATGAATCCCAGCAGCCAAGTTGTCAATGCACCTGGAAACTTTCTACTGACATCTAACTTTTAAGTTTAAAGAGGCTCTGTCACCAGATTATAAGTGCCCTTTCTCCTACATAGTCTGATCGGCGCTGTAATGTAGATAACAGCAGTGGTTTTTATTTTGAAAAACAATCATTTTTGAGCAAGTTATGAGCTAGTTTAGATTTATGCTAATGACTCTCAATGGACAACTGGGCGTGTTTTTACTTTTTACCAACTGGGTGTTGTACAGAGGAGTGTATGAGGCTGACCAATCAGTGACTAATCAGCCTCATACACTTCTCATTGTTCCAGCCCAGCATGATCCACAGCAGAGTGTGATTGTGCAGTGAAAGAAGTAAACACGCACAGTTGCTTAAAACACAATACACGCCCAGTTGGAAATAAGAGAAAACACGCCCAGTTGTCCATTAGAAAGGCTCATTTGCATAAATATAAAATTGCTCATAACTTAGCCGAAAATGATCCATTTTCAAAAAAACAAAATGTTACTGTTATCTACATTGCAGCGCCGATCACATGCAATAGGAGATAGGGATTTGATAATCTGGTGACAGAGCCTCTTTAAGGAAGTGACCATTCTATACATTCTCTTAGTTTTGTGTGTACTATATTATACTTAATATTAAAGTCTTTCACTATCACTTTTGTCCTAGTCAGAAACTACAGTTTGTCTTTTTTCTACAGATTTTGCGTATTACTATAAATTTTATTGACTGTTTTTCTTCTATTGTACTTGGATTTCTCCCTTTTTATACACATTGAGCTGTGTTTTGATGTTTTGTCAGAATAAAATTTCCTTCCATTACATTCATTAGCTGTTGCATTATAGTTTTTAGTGCCAACTGGGACTAGAATGGACTTTAAATAGGGAAAGTAGACTTTCGAAATCCTGACATCTAAGGACAGGATTTGTTTAACCTTCTCCCTTTTAGACTTAGGCTATGTTCACATATCTGTTTCGGTGTGTTCCGTTGTTGTGCTCCTTCAGTTGAGCAGAACAAGGGGATAAGCGACAATAAACATATTAAAATATCTGCTTAATATTTAACTTTTTAGACTTAAAGTGAACGACGAAGTAATATTTTCTCTAGATTAACAGACGTGACACTATATCCCGTTGTCAAAGATGATAAATATTTTTATACACCTTACGTTTTAGTACTTGTTAAGATTACTTTTGATTTAAAAGCTATGGAGTGTGGTAATCTCGACCATGGATAAAAAATTACAGGTGGCAAAAAACTTAAAGCAGAGACGCCTATACAATTAAGGTTTATATCTGTCTGAATGCCTAAGTGCTCATTTAAAGTGTCATTATTTTTGGTGTATAGTTTAAACCAGGGGTCTCAAACACGCTGCCAGCGGGCCGCATGCGGCCCCGAAGACTGTCATCTGAGGCCCATGGCGCACTGTACAGATGTAGCCAAGTTAATCTTGACTCTGATAACTTGCTGCAGCATGATATCACACAACCAAAACTATTGAAAAGTCATTGAAAAAGTCAAGTTAAAGTTTCTTGCCACTGTGTATTTAATGCGTTAATAGTCAATATAAAGATGGCTACATCTGTACCTCCCTTGGGAGAGGAAAGAGCAGTCTGATGTCAGGAGCACAGCTGGAGTCCCAGTCAGAGTGCTAGAAATGGCTCTTCTCTGGGACTCCGGCTGGGAAAGCCCCTGACATCACTGTCCATATATGGACAGTGATTTCAGGAGCAGAGCAGGATTCCAAGGCAGAGCGCTAGAAGCGGCTCTGCTCCAGGACTCCTTGCTCTGGGGAAGGACCTTGTAACCACTGTCTATATATGGATAGTAATATTAGGAGCAGAGCTGGAGTCCCTGGCAGAGTGCTTGTACCACTCTGTGTGGGACTCCTGCTCT
Source organism: Rhinoderma darwinii (assembly GCF_050947455.1). Lineage (NCBI taxonomy): Eukaryota > Metazoa > Chordata > Amphibia > Anura > Rhinodermatidae > Rhinoderma > Rhinoderma darwinii. Next base: position 221,863,718 of record NC_134691.1, on the reverse strand, counting down.
GGAGTTGCCCCTGACATCGCATTCCGGTCCAGGAGGATCCCCTGACATCAGGGGCTCCTCTAGCAGAGGAATCCCCGGCTAAAGCGTCAGCAACACTCTGGCTGGGGATTCCACTTGTAGAGGTAGCTCCAATGGAGCTATCTACAGGGGCGTGTGTGGCACCAGCTATAGGGGGTGTGTATGTGACATTATCTACAGAGGGCATTGTGACATTATCTGCAGAGGGCACTGTGGCATTATCTACAGAGGGCACTGTGGCATTATCTAGGGGGGTGTGGCATTATCTACAGAGGACACAGTGACACTATCTAAAGAGAACAATGTGCCACTATCTAAAGGGGGCATTGTGGCACTACCGAAGAAGGGGCTGCCCAATCTTGACATTCTTGTGTCTGCCAAACGCTGCAAACTGAGCAGCCGGACTGCATTTTGCGACACTTAAACTGGAAAACTGTATTGTTAAAGTACACGTGGAGTAAACTCGCAAATTTCTGTTAGGTTTAAACCGAACTGTATTATTATAGTAATTTAGTATTGTTATAGTAATGTAGTATAGTTATACCTAGTTTGAGACCCCAGGTTTAAACGATAAGAGTAAATGGTCAAAAATAACTCTATAAAGGGAAAGTTGTGTATCCGGTATAGGGAAATGAGTGCTCTGACACACTAGCATCTCTTTTTGTTGTAGCACAAAAGGGGAATGCATACAAGTAGTTATTCAAGGAAAGGAAACCTTTGCTTTGGGCAGGGATGTAGCTGGGGGTGACTGGGTAACAGTGAGCCACGCTGCCTTGGCCAGGGCTTTTAAATATAGAATTAGGGCAGCAAACTATATTTCTGCCTTAGCTAAAGGAAAACTTTGAAATGCTATGGGTTTTTTTGGGATCCATTCCCATTTTTGGATAAACAAAATATTAAATGATTAGAATCGAGCCACAACCTGGCATGACCATCATTAGTTACAAGTCAGTTCAGGAAATAAATTAGGTACAGTTATTATGATCTTCACCCTATGTGTCTTTCCTCCCTTCTTTGGCCCCCCCGTACATTGAATTCAATCACCCATTTCCTTCACTTTTCCAGCAGCAGTAACAAAATTATCTCAAATAGCTCTCATCTCTGAGGATCCTTTAACAGAGCAAATAAGCACCCTCTTTTGCTGAGCAACATAGTAGCTGCTCTACTTAATCCTCTGGTATTTACCCCCCCCCCCCCCCCGAAATAAAGCTTAGGAAAGCTAGCTGGTCAAAACACATACACATGCATATGTGTACTCTTCACGTGGGTCAACACTCATAGGTGGATTTTATTTCCATCAAATGTGACTTTTTCAGAGCAATAAGCCATAACTTTTGTTATCCATCGTCATAGCCATATGAGGGCTTCTTTTATGCAAGACAAGTTGTATTTTTATTGACGCCATTTTGGGGTACGTATAATATATTCTACAACTTCTGTTCATTTTTTGGGGCATTTAAAATAAACGACAATACCGCCATTGTTTTTTGGGTTTTGTTTTTACAGTGTTCACAATGTGTTACAAACAAGATAAGCTTATTGTTGTAAGGATAGTAGAATGGAAAAAAGGACCGCCGGCGCTGCTATGAATGAAGTACAAGCCAGAGAATATGAAATGATAAATATTTATTACCAAGGAATGGGCTACGCGTTTCGACGCCGGACTAGCGTCTTCATCAGGCCAATACACATTGTGCGATGCACGCACGTTTAAATACACAAGTGAAATGAAAGATAATTGGCATTCAACACGGAAGGGAGGGAAAAAAAGAACCGCCAATACGGGCGGGTCAGGGGTCAGACGATACAGCTTACATAAGCGTCTTTTGCGTAACAAGGATCAACAGAAATATATAAAAAAATATATATATATATATATATATATATATATATATATATAGAGAATTATACCTAAAAGACATAGATTTTACATGATACATGAAACAGTAAATAGAATAAAAGAACAAACGATGGCATGTATAAGAAAATAAATCCTATAGAGAAAAAGATACAATTGTTAGTATTAATAGACACACATTGCGCACACTAAAAAATGGATGTAAGAAGAAAGGGAAGTAACTAAATGTATATCCAAAATGAGGAATTAGCACGGAGCACAAAGAAAATAGCATAGCGTCACTAGGTAACCAGGCAACGCAAAAAATTACGGCGGCCGAGTGGGGACACAGGACCAATGGACCGCACGGTGGACCGCAACGCCAAAACGACAAGATCACATGGGCAAAGAGCCGCAGGCGACAAACAAAACAACAAAGACAACACCGAAGAGTACCCACAACAGTTGGAAGGCGGTCACTGCTAAAATGTGAGTAGGAAAAAACTTAGTAACCAATGTTAATACTTGCAAAATATATCTTTATGTAATTACAATAAGAATTCTTTCTTTATATCAAAAGAAAGAAACGCATATCGAAAAAGATCCCAAATAGCATATATGTGGGTATTAAATAAATACATGATTAATGATAGATGAATGGTTCATAATAAATAGTAATAAGCAAGTAAATAGAATAAATATAATAAACAATAATTATTACATAATAAACAATATAAGAAATAGCGCATAGCAATTAATAAGCGAAAATTTATTATTCTAGTGACGTTTCAGTAAGGTCATTTAGACCACCAGGGTATAAAGTCTCAAGTTTAAAGATCCAAAAATTTTCTCTTTGTTTCAGCCTATTAAACCTATTGGGCACATCACATGGAATTTGTTCAATTGGTGTAACAACTATATTTTCAAAATTACACTTATGTTTGAGTGCACAATGGCGGGACACACTATGCTTAAGAAAACCCTGTCTGACGTTAAAACGATGTTTATTAACCCGATTTCTCAGTGTTTGGGTGGTCCGACCCACATATTGTAAATTGCACGCACAGTGTAACACATAAACCACGTAAGAGCTTCCACAGTCAAGGTGGTTTTTAATAGGAAATTTTACACTGGTTTTAAATGAGGAGAATTCCATAACTTTATTAGAGATGTTGTCACAACAATGGCATCTTTTATGCCCACACAATGTGTATTGGCCTGATGAAGACGCTAGTCCGGCGTCGAAACGCGTAGCCCATTCCTTGGTAATAAATATTTATCATTTCATATTCTCTGGCTTGTACTTCATTCATAGCAGCGCCGGCGGTCCTTTTTTCCATTCTACTATCCTTATACCATTGACAGCAAATTATTTTGCTTGTGCACGGACCTGGCTGCAGCTTTTGCTTGTGTGATACCTTGGTATCCATACCCTCAGGTGAGCAATTTTCGTAATATTATTATTGCTCACATACTCCCTCGTTTATTGCACCATGTGGCGCCGTGTCTCCTTTTATTTTTTCATCTAAAGCTTATTGTTGGGCTTAATATTATTGTAATGATACACTGTATGTTTTTTTTTTTCAAATAGGCATTGCACTTTGAACAAACTTTGCATAAATCAATAGTACAAGTGAATAAAAGAAACTGTCAAAAATCATGTTAGAGAAAAATGCCTCATTCTCCTCTTATTAGGCTCCCCCCCCCCTTCCTCCTAACTGTTCACTGACTCTGAATTTAGTGCTTTTTCCATTTCCTTAAAGAGACTCTGTCACCACATTATAAGTGTCCTGTCTCCTATATAAGGAGATCGGCGCTGTAATGTAGGTGACAGTAATGCTTTTTTCACAACGTTAGGAGCGATTTTGGTTTATGCTAATGAGCTTTCTTAATGCCCAAGTGGGCGTACTTTTACTTTCAACCAAGTGGGCGTTGTACAGAGGAGTGCATGACGCTGACCAATCAGCATCATGCACTCCTCTCCATTCATTTACACTGCACTAGCGATATAGATATATCGCTATGTGCAGCCTCATACACAAGCCCTAACATTACTACAGTGTCCTGATAATGAATACACATGAAATACAGCCTGGACGTCATGTGTACTCAGAATCCTGACACTTCTGAATCTTTTTTTGTGAGATTCCGGCAAGTGACACCAAATCTCGTTTAGCTCCGAGATCTCGCGAGATTTCGTATCCGTTGCTGGAATCTCACAAAAAAGAGTCAGAAGTGTCAGGATTCTGAGTACACATGACGTCCAGGCTGGATTTCATGTGTATTCATTATCAGGACACTGTAGTAATGTTAGGGCTTGTGTATGAGGCTGCACATAGTGATATAACTATATCGCTAGTGCAGTGTAAATGAATGGATAGGAGTGCATGATGCTGATTGGTCAGCGTCATGCACTCCTCTGTACAATGCCCACTTGGTCGAAAGTAAAAGTACGCCCACTTGGGCATTAAGAAAGCTCATTAGCATAAACTTAAATTGCTTCTAACTTTGTGAAAAAAGATTGTTTTTTTTAAATAAAAAGCACTTCTGTCACCTACATTACAGCGCCAATCTCCTTATATAGGAGATAGGGCACTTATAATGTGGTGACAGAGTCTCTTTAAGACAAAATGTATCAACTAAGAGATCAGGTTAGAGCTGCCCATAGAAGTCTATGGAGATGAGAGGGGCGAGGAGGGAGCAGGAGCAGAATAAGACTTTATTCAGACGAACAATGTTCTTGTCCTTGTGCTGTCCGTGTGTATAACTGACAGCACACGGTCTGAAAACTGACTATTAAAGTCAATGGGCCTTCACATGTCCAAATTTTTACTTTGACAGAGCTTGCAGACAAAATTGCAGCATGCATTAGTTTAGTTGGATTCTCACACTAGACTCGCCCAACCGAGTGCAGTCAGTTTTTTACTGATGCTTTGCTAGCAGATGCTGAGAGCAAAATAGAAAGTACTGCCAGAGAGGCATCAGTTTTTCACTGCTGATCACTGATGCTACTCTGCCAGATAAAAAGTGACACACTGAATGCAATCTGACACAATCTTGATTAAAATCTGACGTAAAATTGTCAGTTATTCCCTGCTGGAACACTGACGAGTTTTATATTGTTTGTCTAAATAAGGCCTGAGAGAGAGGTAGAGAGAGTTACACATAGATGTGCTGCAGCTTCCTTTTGAAAGCTATGTAAACCTTTAAAAGGCATTTTTTTTTTAATATAAAGGTCAGTCAGTGTTATTAGTGCAACTTTCTAAACAGTTTTAATAAAAAAAAATTTTACTTTTTGAAAAAACAGCAGCTGTATCTTTTTCTAAATCCTGCACCCATCAGGTCCTCTGGACTGACAGGTTCAGTGACAGTGGGTCCTGCGTGCGGGACCAAGTAGTACAAGGCAATGGCGCATCCGAGAAAGTTGGAGGAGACTGATAGTGATGTATAACAGCCAGGGGGATGTCAATCAAACATGGAAAGTTGGGTTTGGAGGCAGGACTGTGACTCTTCAGGATAGCGGCACCAGCCCATGACCCTTTAGTGAGTAATTAGCATATAGTGTGCAACCGTCTTAAAAGTTGATTTTATAGATTTTGCTACATCTGAAAAAGCATACAAGGGAACGTTTGGAAATATTTTCAGGTCATGTATTACTGCATGGTGGAGGTACAAGGGGTTAAATCTACCAGACAGATTCCCATTAAATATACAATGAATTGAAGACAATTCAATCGGCCCAGCAAATTTATTATTATAAATGTATCCTATATAATTACAGCTCCAGAACCAAGCTCATACATATATACAGTACCAGAACAAAGCTCAATACATAAATACAGCACCAGAACAAAGCTCAGTACATAAATACAACACCAGAACAAAGCTCAGTACATAAATACAACACCAGGACAAAGTTCAATATATATATATATATATATACATCACCAGAACCAAGCTTAGTACAGAAATACAACACCAGAACCAAGATCTGCGGATGGATTGTGGTCCCATTCATTTCTATGAGCCCATGTACACGACCGTGGTTTCCACGGTCTGTGCATTGCCCAGGAGCATGGACCGCTAAAAGATAGGACATGTCTTATTACCGCCGTATTTTGCGGTCCAGGCTCATTGAAATGAATGCACACGGCCATGTGCACGACCTGCAATTTGCGGGCGGCCCATGGGTGATACTCCATGGCTGTCCGAGCCACAAATCACAGCCGTGCACACCACTACGGTCGTGTGCATGAGGCCTAACAGTTTCCTGCATAGTTAAAGGGGTTTTCCCACTAAGCACATTTATCAAGTATCCACATAATAGGTGATAAATGTATGATCGCTTGGAGTCCCATCACTGAGACTCCAACCTATCACTAGAACAGGGGTCCCAAACTCCGTTCTTACTCACTGCACGATCGCAATGAGGAGGATTTTGAATGGAGTGGAAGTTGAGCATGTGCCGATTTAGACAGGCCAGAACAATTCTGCAATCGAGCAGTAAAAAGGAATGGGGGTCTGTAACCCCGTTCTAGTGATCGGTGGGGGTCCCAGTGATCCTACATTTATCACCTATCCTGTAGAAAGGTGATAAATGTGCTTAGTGGAAAAACTGCTTTGAAATGGAATAGTTGATAGTTTGTCAGTTATTAAGGCTGGGTACAGACCAAAGTCCAACAAGATTCACCTGTAATAAATGCAAGCGTGTAATATTGATCCATCGCCCAGTGAGCCATCTGTCATGTTGAAACTAAAATATATCCCCATACCTCTCAACTTTCAAGTATCGCAAACAGGGACAATCGATGCAGCCTCTAAACCCGCCCAATCTCCGCTTATACACACCCGGTTCAACCCACACAGTATCATGCTCCCATAGTGCCTCCCACACAGTTTAATACCAAATAGCTGTCCCCACACAGTATAATGGCCCCATAGCTGCCACCATACAATATAATGCCCCCATAGTTGTACCCATACAATATAATGATCACACAGATGCCCCCTACAGTATAATGCCCACACAGATGCCTCCATGCAGTATAATGAACAAAACAATTTCTACCATACAGCATAATACCCCCATAGCTGCCCCCATACAGCATAATGCCCCATGGCTGCCCCATACAGCATAATTCCCCTATAACTGCCCTCATACAGTATAATGCTCGCATAGCTTCCCTTATACAGTATAATGCCCACACAGCTGTCCCATACGCTATAATGCCCCCACAGCTGCCCCATACAGTATAATGCCCCCATAGCTGCCACCATACAGTTTAATGCCCCTTTAGCTACCACCATACAGTATAATGTTCCCACAGTTGCTCATACAGTATAATGCCCATTTGGCTTCCACCAATACAGTATAATGCCCCCGTAGCTGCCCCATACTGTATAATGCCCCCTTATCTGCCACCATACAGTATAATGCCCGTATTTTTGCCATTATACAGTATAATGCCCACACAGCTGTCCCATACAGTATAATGCCCCCATAAAATATAATGCCCCCACACCTGCCACCATACAGTATAATGCCCCCCTCGCTACCACCATACAGTATAATGTCCCCACAGTTGCTCCATACAGTATAATGCCCCTTTGGCCTCCACCCATACAGTATAATGTCCCCTTAGCTGCCCCCATACAGTATAATGATGCCTTAGCTGCCCCCATACAGTATAATGCTGCCTTAGCAGCCCCTAGTGCCAGTGCCCACATAGATAGTGCCACAGTGACCATGTAGATAATGCTCTTATATAGTGCCACAGTGCCCATGCAGATAGTGCCGCAACCTCCTTTAAGATAGCTTCACCCCCTCCCCCGTAGATAGCGCCATTGGGGCTCCCTCTAGGAGCGGAATCCCCAGCCAGAGCATTGGCCATGCTCTGTCAGGAGATTTTGCTCCAGAAGTAGCCCCCGAACGTCACTGTCCATATATAGACAGTGACGTCAGTGATTCCCTCTCGGAGCAGAATCCCCACCAGACCTTTGGCAACACTGTGGCACGGGATTCTGCTCCTGGAGGAGCCACTGACGTCACTCTCCATATATGGACAGTGATGTCAAGGGCTTCCCCAGGCTCAACGGTTAAAGTAGCGCTATGCCCGGGGAGTCCTCAATGAGTGGAGGAGCTCCCTCTGCTCCTTCGCACCGTACTAATGCTGAAGCTGGGAGCTGATAGTTCCCTGCTTCAGCGTTGGGTTCAACTGTATCTGCGTCCTGAGGATGCAGATACAGTTGACACTGGGACATACAACCGGCTGCCCGCGACAGTGGGACACTGCCCAGAATCCGGGACTGTCCCACTGAATCCGGGACGGTTGGAAGGTATGTATCCCTGCTGGCTGAAATACAGCATAATATAATCAGAATATTTCCCTTTATTCACATGAACCCCATATGCTATATCATTATAAAAGCTTCATAAAAACAATTAGGATATGTTCACATGTAGCATAAACACTGCAGATTTTCCACAACAGATTTTATTGCAGAAGATCCACAGCATATTACTGTAGCAGCAGAGTGAATGAGATTTGAACAAATCTCATCCACATGCTGCGCAAAAAATCCACCGAAAGACCGTTCATAAATTGACCGATGCGTTTTTTTAATCTGCATCATGTAAATTTATGCTTCGGAATCACTGCATTTCTATTGTGGGTTTTTCACATTAAATTCAATGTCGCAAATGTAGCGATTTTTGTGGCGGAAAAGCTGCGTGTTCATTGCAAAAATCTATAATCAGTTTTTATGCTTTTTTAGTGACGTTTTTAATGGAAGTTTTCTATGCATTTTTGTCTATAGTAAAATATGAAAAGCACTACATGCACAGGGGTTTTGTTTGTGGTGTTTTTTAAGGCAATTTTATGGTCAGAGATATCTTTTTACTAATGCAGCATACTCTGAGTATGGCATTTTTTCAGGTGTTTTTTTCCCATAGGCTTCTCTATAGACCTCTATGGGATTTACAGAAATAGCTGAGCAGCATTTGCTTGGATGTTTCCATGTGGCTCCCTCTCCACCAGTACCCCCCCCCCCCCTGGAATCGTCAGCTTTCGGGCACCAGGTAAAGCAGGGGTCGACCCCCATTCTCGATATAAGTGTGGATCTCAAAGCTGAGACCAGGGCCAGAATGAGGAGAAGGCAAAGGTAGGCTGCTCAAACCGGGAGGGCACAATTTGAAAGAATTTTTCCTGAATATACTGATGATGATGATGATGCTTGCTGCTTTCTTCATTCATGTCTCATCAGGAGTGTTGCACTGCCGGCTGCACTGCTTAACCTCCTAATGGCAGCGCAGTGCTGCTGCAGTGACAAACACTGACAAAGAAGCAGTTTAAAGAGGCTCTGTCACCACATTATAAGTGGCTTATATTGTACATGATGTGATCAGCGCTGTAATGTAGATTACAGCAGTGTTTTTTATTTAGAAAAATTATAATTTTTGAGTTATGACCTATATTAGCTTTATGCTAATGAGTTTCTTAATGGACAACTGGACGTGTTTTACTTTTTGTGGGCGTTGTGGAGAGAAGTTTATGACGCTGAACAATCAGCGTCATACACTTCTCTCCATTCATTTACACTGCAGATAGCGATATAGCTATATCGCTATGTGCAGTCACATAAACACTCTATAACGCTACTCATGTGTTATGACAATGAATATATATTACCTCCAGCCAGAACGTGACGTGTATTCATTCTCCTGACCACTTCTGTAGCGTCTCTGTGAGTTACAGCATAGCAGGCGTAGTCTCGCGAGATTACGGTGTAAGCTGTCATTCACAGCAAGATCTCTCTGTGCTGTGCTGTAACTCACAGAGACACTACAGAAGTGGTCAGGGGAATGAATACACATCACCTCCTGGATGGCGGTAATGTATATTCATTATCAGGACACTGCATTAAAGGGAATGTGTTGCTAGCAAAAAATGTTTTGTTTTTTTTTAGTTAAACAATTAGTGTGTAGGTGATTAAACATTGTTCTAATTTTTTTTATTTTTTTCACGAGTCAGGAAATATTATAAATTAGATTCTAATTTATAATATTTCCCAGTGCTGGTCACTAGATGGAGCAATTCCCAAAATTGCAGCATTGCATGTGGTAAAGCAACCACATTGCTTTATGCTGCAAAATTGGGAAAAACTCACTCGCTCTAGTGAGCTCTCAGAATCCCCCCCTCCTTTATCCTGGCTAGTGCCGGGAGAAACGAGGGGATTGAACGGTCAAACCTCCTACACTGTGTGTCGCCATTTTTTGAGCTAACACACAGTGTAGTAGGTTTACATACAGTAGTAAACACACACTGAAACACGAATATACATAGAAATCACTTACCTGCTCCAGTCGCCGCCGCTCCCTCCGGTCCGTCCGCTCCGTCTGCTGCCGCTGCTCCAAGTGCACAAGTCCGGAAGCCGTGGCCGGAAGTAGTAATCTTACTGTCCGGCCGCGACTTCCGGTCCACAGAAAAATTACGCCGGACGGCGCACAGTTCAACTTTGACTGTGTGGGAGCGGCGCATGTGCCGTTCCCACACAGACAGCGTACACCATAGTGGATGGAACGGGCCCCGTTCGCATTCACTATGGGACTGTAGCTGCCGTACTCCATGTCTGTATGTGTCGTTAATCAACACATACAGAAATGGAGTAAAAAATGGCAGCCCCCATAGGGAAGAAAAAGTGTAAAAATAAAAAAAAGTAAAACACAAACACACAAATAAATATAAAAGTTTTTAATAAAAGACTAAAATCAAACTGATGTTACATTTTTTTTTTTCGTGACACTGTTCCTTTAATGTTACAGTGTGTTTATGTGACTGCACATAGCGATATAGCTATATCGCTATCTGCAGTGTAAATGAATGGAGAGAAGTGTATGACGCTGATTGGTCAGCGTCATACACTCCTCTGTGCAACGCCCACTTGGTCATATAGTAAAATACGCCCAGTTGTCCATTGAGAAACTCATTAGCATAAAGCTAATATAGGTCATAACTCAGTCAAAAATTATCATTTTTCTAAATAAAAAACACTGCTGTAATCTACATTACAGCGCCGATCACATCATTTACAATATAGGCCACTTATAATGTGGTGACAGAGCCTCTTTAACTTGCCAGTACTGTACCGTCACGGTTCTGATCGCTGCCGCGGTACTCACTGAGATGTCAGCTTCCCCACATCCTCCCCAGCACCTCGGCGCCACGTCACAGAAAAAGGAGACCGAGATCCGGGCCGGGGAGCAGAAGAGAAGAGTCACTCAGTGCCACTGACAAATGGCCAATGAGCACCTTCCCCATCAGACGGTGAATGCGCTTCCATCGATTCTGAGGAGGAAAGCACTCATTGGGAAGCAGGAAATCCCTCTTTTGATCTGACTGGCTGCAGATATGAGTATGCAAACCAGTCATATAAGGGATAAGGGAAGGGGTGGGGTAAGATGGTGATGCTCTCAGGCTGACAGTGGGATCTAAGGCTTGTCAGTGTCACTGGTGGTAAGGCGTGGGGGACAGAGCTGTGGGCGGGGGCGCTATTTGTCTTGTCTCCCAAGGTCACCAAAATACCTAGTCCCGGCCCTGGCTGGGATGCGCGACTATTAGATATTTATGGAATATCCTGTGGAAATGTCTAAGTTGGGAATACCACATTAACCACTTAATGACACAGCTTAGTTTGTGTCTTAAAGCTCAGATTACATTTTTCAAGTCTGACATGTATCACTTTATGTGTTAATAACTCTGGAATGCTTTTATTTATTCAAGCAATTCTGAGGGTGTTTTCTCGTGACACATTGCACTTTATGTTAGTGGTAACATTTGGTCGATATATTCCATCTTTGTTTGTGAAAACATCAGAAATGTGAGAACATTTTGAAAAATAAGCATTTTTCTAAGTTTTATTTGTTTGTAAGACACAGTAATACTACACAAAATAGTTACTAGTTCACATTTCTCATAAATCTACTTTATGCTGGCATCATTTTTTGAACGTCCTTTTATTTTTATAGAACATTACAATGCTTATAAGTTTGACGGCAATTACTCATTTTCAAGAAAATTTCCAAAACATATTTATTTAACAACCAGGTTGGTTGAAGTGGCTTTGAGGGGCCTATTTATTAGAAACCCACATAAATTACACCATTTTAAAAACTGCACCCCTCAAAGTATTTAAAACAGCATTTAGACAGTTTCTTAACCCTTTAAGCATTTAACAGGAATTAAAGCAAAATGGAGATAACATTTTCAAATTTAAATTATTTTTTTTGCAGAATCTCAATTCTATCAATTTTTTGGGCATATTATGGCGTTTTTAAAAATATGCCACATGTGGTCCTAGTATGCTACTAGACTCAAACACAGGCCTCAGAGACAAAGGAGCACTTAGCAGATTTTGGGGCCTCCTCCTTTATTGGAATATATTTTAGGCACCATGTCAGGTTTGAAGAGGTCTTGTGGTGCCAAAAATAGGAAACACTCCCCCCAAAAGACACCATTTTAGGAACCACACTCCCCAAGGAATTCATCTAAGGGTATAGTGATCTTTTTTTTTTATTTTGCTGAATTTCTTGGAATTTTTACACCAAAATTTGTTTTAGCACAGATTTTTTAATTATTACAAGGAATAAAGGAAAAAAATCACCACAACATTTGTAAAGCAATTTCTTCTGAGTACGATAATAGCCTATATGTGGTAATAAACTGCTTTTTGGACACATCGCAGGGCTCAGAATAAAAGGAGCGTCATTTGGCTTTTGGAGCCTAAATTTTGCAAGAATGCTTTGCGGGTGCCATGTCGCATTTGCAAAGCCCTAAGTGAACCAAAACAGTGGAGACACCCCAAAAGCTACCCATTAGGGAAACTACACCCCTCAATTAATTTAACTAGGAGTATAGTGAGCATTTAGACCTCACAGGTTTTTGCAAAATGTATTGGAATCAGGCCGTAAATATGAAAATACACATTTTTTTCCACTAAAATTTTGAATTTTTTCATTTTTACGAGAAATAAAAGAAAAAAACCACCCCAACATTTGTTAAGCAATTTCTCCCGATTTCGGTAATACCCCATATGTGGTTATATACTGCTGTTTGGACACATGACAGGGCTCAGAATGGCAGGAACACTATTTGGCATGCAGCTTTTGCTGAATTGGTTTTTGGGTGCCATGTTGCATTTGCAGAGCCCCTGTGGTAAAGTTGAAATCCCCTGAGAAGTGACTCCATTTTGAAAACTACACCTCTTAGGGAATTTATCTAGAAATGTATTGAAGATTTTCACCACACAGGTGTTTCATAGATTTTATTAGAATTAGGCAGTAAAAATTAAAAAGTTTATTTTTTCTAAAAATATGTAGTTTTAGTTCCCAATTTTTCATTTTCACAAGGGGTAATAAGAAAAAAGACAATACACAATTTGTTACACAATTTCTTCCAAGTATAGAAATACCCTATAAGTGGTCCTAAACTGCTGTATGGGCACATGGCAGGGCTCAGAAGGAAAGGATTGCCATTTGGCTTTTGCAGCTCAGATTTTCCTGGCGTGGTGTTCGACACCATGTAGAATTTGCAAAGCCCCTGAGGTACCAGAGTACAGTGGAAGCCCTCGAGAAGTCACCACATTTTGAAAACTACACCCTAAAGGTATTTATCATTTGCCTGGACATATGGCAGGGCTCAGGAGTCAAAGAGCACCATGCACATTTGAAGTCTATGTGATTTTTCACAGCATTGGCCCAAAATTGCAGGGTTCTGAGGTCAAATGGTAAAACAAACCACCAAGCAGTGACCCCATTTTAAAACTATCCCCCTCAAGGCATTTATTAAGGGGGCAATGAGTATTTTGACCCAAAAGGTTTTTTTTTGCTAGAAATAAATCTCCACTGACATGGCATTTTAGTGCACATTATGTTGTGCCCAGATTGTGCCACTGAAGACAAATAGCTCTTAAACTGTTAAGCAAGTTCATCCAGGTATGGGAATGACATATATGTGGGCATTTACTGCTGTTTGGGCACACTGTAGGGCTCAGAAGGGAGGGAGTGCCATTTGGCTTTTGGAGCGCAGATTTAGCTTGGTAGTTTTGTTTGGGGTTTTACTGGTATTTCAATTTATAATGTGGGGGCTTATGTAAGCTGGGCGAAGTACAAAAGGGTATAATAATGCGGTAAATAAAAAATGATCCATAGATGTGTGTCCAGTGTCGCACTGATAAATGGTGCCCAATCCCTCTTTTAGAACACACTCTGCACATTTTTTGTTGCCGTATTCTGAGAATTTTTTTTTTATTTTTTTTTCGACAGAGCTTTGTGAGGGCTTATTTTTTGCAGTACAACCTACAGTTTTCATGGGTACTTTGGAGTACATGCAACTTTTTGATCAGTTTATTGCTTGAGAGGCGAGGTGACCAAAAAACAAAACTTTTTTTTGTTTTTTTACGGCGTTCACTGTGCGCTATAAATGACATATTTATTTTATTCTGCAGGTTGATACGATTACGGCCATACTAAATGTAGATTTTATTTTAATATTTTACAGCATTTGCACGATAAAATCACTTTTTAAAAAAATATATAAATATATATATTTTTTTGTGTTGCCGAATTCAAAAAGCCATAACTTGTTTATTTTTCCATCAAGAAAGCTGTGTGAGGGCTTGTTTTCTTTGAGGAACGCATTGTATATTTTGGCTTACATTCGAATTTTGATCCCTTTTTATTACATTTTTTGGGTGGTGAAGTGACCAAAAAATAGTGACATAGGTATTGTTTTTTATTATTTTTTTATGGCGTTTCCCCCTCGCAGGATAAATAACATAATATTTTTATAGTTCAGGCCGCTACGGACCCGGCAATACCAATTATGTATAGTTTATTGATTTTTTGAAAATGTCATTCTAATAATAAAGGACTTGATAAGGGAAAAAGGGCAATTTTAAAGATTTTTATTACTTGAAACGTTAATTTTTTATTTTTGTACAACACTTTTTTTTCAACTTTTCTTAACTTCTTTTTTTAGAACTACTACGGAAGACTTGAAGGTCAAACTGTCTGATTGAAGTTATAATACACTGCAATATGTATGCAGTGTATTATACCTGTCAGTTACACATTGACAGGCAGCCTATTAGGTCCTGCCTCTGGCAGGGCCTAAGAGGCTTCCGTAGATTGCAGACCTGGAGGCCAATGTTAGGCACTCGGTTGGCATAGCAACCATCGGCCCCAATGTTGTTCTTACCCCTTTGATGCTGCGGTCACTATTGGGTTAATCGGAGGGGACTACTATTGGTCTCTGGGGAATGAGCTTTGAGACAGCAGTTATCACAGCTCATACATGTGTCAGGCAGGGGAGGAATTGGCACTGGTTTAAAGCTCAACTTACTATTACTGAGCTGAGCTTGAACGATGCGCTCAGCTTGACGTAATAATACTGCGCACAGCGTTAAGGTGACATGGCCTATTTTTGTCCTTCAGGAAGGATGCAGCGATGTTTTTTATTTTTTCATCGTCGCATTTCAAAAGCCATAACTTTTTTATTTAACTATTGATGTGTCTCTATAAGGGCTTGTTTTTTGCAGGACGAGTTAAACTTCGTATTATTGATTTTATTTTTTAACATTTACTCCTTTTTTTGGTTGGGGTAAGGAAAATAAGTTAATTCGCCATTTGTTTATTTTTTGTGTTTGTTATATATGACATTCACTGTGTATTATAAATTATTTATTCTCTTTATTTGAGGAATCGTTGGATTGCAGCGTTATCTTAGATTTAATTACTATAGTTTACTTTTTTTTAATGAATTTATATATTTTTAATGTAAATAAAAAGGTTTATTTTTCAATTTTCTGCTCCTGAAGTACATGCTAAACATGGCTATAGGGCTCCATTAGCTAGTATATGTCTGTATATCTGTTTTTTGAAGGATGGAATAGCATAGTAGGCTAATCCACCCTGAGGTATCCAGTAAAAAGATATATATTCTTTAACATGAGAGTGTATGGGTGACCTATGACACTGTATGACATACGTCACAGGTATACGTGTCACGTACACAGCATGGGCTTTTTAATAGTCTTCATTGATGCATACGTTAAATCGATACCATTATAGTCTGTGACATCCGTCACCCATAGACTATAAGGGTATCTGTTTAACGTATACATCATGAACATAATAGTTCATGACGTAGAAATTTAACGTGTACCATTAAACTCTATGGCGATGGATGCCACTTTTAAATGGAACCTGTCAACAGTTTTGAGGCTTTGCAACTGCTGACAGGGTCATATAGGGGAGTGGGAGGGTACTTTAAAGTTACCTTATTTTCTCTTGCAAGTTGAATGACCGAGAAACCTATGTTTGATTCCCCCAGCGCCGCGGTCACAAGTGCAACTCTCTGCTCTGAGTGACGGCTCTAGTGCTTAATCAGGACTAGATACGTCACTCAGAGTAGAGGGTCGGGGCTTGCAGCGTGCAGTGCAGGAGCACTTTCACATCAGGTCCCGCCTTGGCGGCACTTGCGATCGGCATGCCGTGGGAACTAAACATCGTTTTCTCGGTCATGCAGCATGCATGACAGAGAAAAAAAAAGGTTAATTTAAAATGGCCTTCCCTGTATGACCGTGTCAGAAGTTTTGAGATCTCAAATCTGCTGACAGGTTACCTTTAAGTCTTGTGTCACATCATATGTTTAATGCACACGTTGGTATATGCACCGGCGTATACGTTAAACGTAGGGCAAAAATTGAATGTGCACAGAGCCTAAGATATATGCAAACATTTAATATTTTTATTTTTTTAAGTGCCATTTCTGCTATATTTACTATACTTACAAATGTGAGGTTTTTAGTGCACATATATTTTTAAACTGCGTTTATTAAAGATTTTCATAACTTGTCAATTCTTCAATGCAACAAGGGGGAAAAAAGGGGGGTTGACAGATTAAGACACTTCCAGTGCAATATACGGAACACAAAAATACAATGGAGTTATCCGCAAGAAAAGTCGTTTCAAACCACATTAGTATAACATCATTAACCCCTGTAGTTCTGGAAAGGGTACCTGAGGCTGCGTAGACAGTAGCGGTGGTTTCAGGCTGAGATGAGGCTCCGGCAGTAGGCAGGCACCAGACGGGTGCAACACAGCAGATGCAGCAGAGAGCACAACAAGACTCCAACACTTTAACGCACGGTAGCACGGGATATTGGGTACTGGAAGCAGGAATGGGAACACTGGGAACAGGAAGACACTAGGAGACCATTTCCAGAGACAAACTAAGGTAACACAACAATGCTCAGGCAATGAATGGATGAGCATAGCCCTTTTTATAGTCCAAGGCATTCTGGGCTAATTTGCAGATATTCTGCATGTGCACGTACTGGCCCTGTATGGCCGAACACCTGCGTGCGCGCGCACCCTGCGGGAGCCAGTACCAGAATGCGGTAGAGAGTGCGGGCGTCTCCCAGGAGGGTGATGCCGCCCGGCACTCACTCGTCCAGTGCCGCGGCCGTCAGGGGGTAAGTCAGGACGACGGTGCGCGGCCATAGACATTACAATATCCCCCTCTTATGCCCCCTCTTCTTAGGACCAGAGCGGGAAATAAACTTTCCTCACGAGGGCAGGAGCACTGATGTTCTCCTCTGGATCCCAGGACCTCTCCTCTGGACCAAATCGCCTCCAATCCACCAACTAAAAAGTTCTTCCTCCCCCCTACTCGCTTGGTATCCAAGATCTCCTTCACCTCGAATGTCCCTGATGAACTGCTAGGAGCCACTGCGGGACTAGGGGTTTTGGTGTAGCGGTTCAGGACCACAGGCTTCTGCAGGGAGATGTGAAAGGAGTTTGGGATCTTGAGATTGGGTTGATCTGCAGCAGGATCTCGAAGGGTCCAAGGAACGTGGGGGCAAACTTGCAAGCCGGATATTCTTAGAGGCCAGCCAGACCTTAGGGCCTGGGAGAAACTGGGGAGGCTCTCTTCTTCTTGTGTCTGCATTTCTTTTCATGCGGTCGAACACCAGCAGAATAGAAGATCAGGTCTGCTGCCAGATTTGTAGAAAGTCCCTGAATATAGAGTCAGCTGCAGGCACCTGGGACATAGTGGAAAAAGGTTGATACTGAGGTTGGTTCTGGTGCTGTATATATGTATGGGCTTGGTTCTAGTGCTGTATTTATGGACTGAGCATGGTTCTATTGCTGTATATATGTACTGAGCTTGATTCTGGTGCTGTATATATGTCAGAGCTTGGTTCTAGTGTTGTAAAGGGTTTGCCTGACACAGGTTCTGTGTCGACGCCTGGGGGTTAATCAGCCTTCACCAGCTCCAAGGTCTGCTAGAGTGACGCGATCTGTTACCACTCTGGCTTGCAGACTGAGGAGAGGGAAAACCTATCACAGCCTGGCCTGACGGTTCTAGCTCCCGCCCCTGGTCTATTTATACCCTCACTTGCAGCATGTTCCTTGTCTGTGATTCTCTTGTTTCCTGGCTCTGCTATTCCTGCTATTTACCTGATTGACCGCTGTAACTTTTTGTCCCTGGCTTGCCTGACTATTCTCCTGCTCTGTTTTTGCTACTACGTACTCTCCTGGTTTGATTTGGCTCGTTCACCACTGCCTGTTCCTCATGGTTTTCCGTGGGCAACTGCCCTTACTCCCCCTTGCTTCTGTGTGCCCTTGTCTTGTGTTGTCTGTCTTTGCCCTTACTGAGCATAGGGATCGTTGCCCAGTTGTACGCCGTCACTTAGGACGGGCCGTGCAAGTAGGCAGGGACTGAGTTGCGGGTAGATTAGGGCTCACCTGTCGTCTCCCCACCCCTAACCATTACATAATCACAGGCCACATACCTTTTCGTAACCTGGTCCCTGACTCTACTATGGATCCCCTTGAGGCCCTGGCTCAGCAAATGCAGGGTCTCTCCCTACCTGGCTCAGAGGTTCAACCAGCGTGATGCTACCCAGGTAGTACCCTTCACCTCACCTCTTGTACCACACCTCAAGTTGCCTGACCGGTTCTCAGGGGACCGGAGGACTTTTTTCTCTTTTCGGGAGAGTTGTAAACTCTATTTCCGATTAAGACCCCACTCCTCAGGTTCTGAGAGCCAACGAGTGGGTATAATTAGGTCCCTGCTCCAGGACGGCCCCCAGGAATGGACCTTCTCCTTGGCTCCTGATGCCCCTGAACTTTCTTCTGTTGACCTATTTTTTCTGCTCTCGGGACCTCATCTATGACGAGACTGACAAGACTGCTTTTGCCGAGAGTCAGCTGGTGACCTTACGTCACGGTAAGAGACCCGTTGAGGATTACTCTTCTGACTTTAGAAAGTGGTGTGTAGCTTCTCGGTGGAATGACCCTGCCTTGAGGTGCCATTAGCTATCCCACCTCTGACTCTCTAGATCAGGCTATGGCTTTAGCGGTACATCTTGATCGATGTCTCAGGGAACGACGACTTGAACGTTCTGGTGCCTTCACCTCTGGCTCCCCTATGATGGCTCCAGAGGTTCCACAGCTTTATTCTTCCATGGAGAGCTCGGATGAACAGATGCAACTCGGGGCCTCCGTGTCTCCCCAACAACGTAGAGATTTCCGCAGCAAGAATGGTCTCTGCTTCTACTGTGGGGATGACAAGCACCAATCGAACTCCTGTCCCAGGCACAAGAATAATCAGCCGGAAGGACTTCCGCGCCTAAGTGACCATCGGGGAGGTCGCTTGGGCGCACAGGTATTTCCCGTTAACATGAAGCCTAATAAAATGTTGCTTCCCTTTCAGGTCTCTTTTGATGGAAGTTCTGCCACCGGCAGTGCCTTCGTCGATTCAGGGTCTGCTGCTAATATTATGTCTGTGGAATTTGCCCTGTCTCTAGCTATGCCACTAATTGATTTGCCTAAACCTGTCCCGGTAGTGGGTATTGACTCCACTCCGCTTGCTAATGGTTATTTTATGCGGCATACCCCTGTTTTTGAACTCATTGTTGGCTCCATTCATTTGGAGCAGTGTTCTGTGTTAGTGATGCAGGGGTTATCGTCCGATTTGATTTTAGGCCTCCCTTGGTTGCAGACGCATAATCCCATTTTTAACTGGAATACTGGTGATCTTACTAAATGGGGTAATGAATGTATGACGTCATGTTTTTCTATTAATTTGGTTTCTCTCGCTGAGGAGGTAATCAGTCTACCTGAATATATTCAGGACTTCGCGAATGTCTTTTTTTTAAAAAAGCCTCCGAAGAGTTACCTCCTCATAGAGAGTACGATTGCGCTATCGACTTGGTACCAGGAGCTAAGTTCGCTAAAGGAAGGATATTTAATCTCTCTTGTCCTGAACGTGAAGCCATGAGAGAATATATCCAGGGAAGCCTGGCCAAGGGTTACATTCGCCCCTCTACTTCTCCGGTAGGTGCAGGCTTCTTCTTTGTGGGGAAGAAGGATGGTAGTCTTAGGCCGTGCATCGATTACCGAAGTTTAAATAAGATCACTGTAAGGAACCAATATCCCCTTCCTTTGATTCCTGATCTCTTCAATCAGGTTCAGGGGGCCCAATGGTTCTCTAAGTTCGATCTTTGGGGGGCTTATAACCTTATCCGGATAAGAGAGGGGGATGAGTGGAAGACTGCATTTAATACACCCGAAGGTCATTTCGAATATCTTGTCATGCCCTTTGGGTTGTGTAATGCTCCCGCGGTCTTCCAGAATTTCATAAATGAGGTTTTAAGAGACTATCTGGGGGTATTTCTTGTAGTGTACCTTGATGCTATACTTGTGTTTTCCAAGTACTGGTCCTCCCACATTGAGCATGTCAGGAAGGTGCTCCAGGCCCTTCGGGAAAACAAACTCTTTGCAAAAACCAAAAAATGATTGTTTAGGTGCTGATCTCCTCCACTGGCCTCCGGAGGAGGTTCAGGCTTTTGAGATCCTTAAGAGGTGCTTTGTCTCTGTCCCAGTGCTGATTCAGCCTAACCAAATGGAGCCATTCATCGTGGAGGTTGACGCTTCCGAAGTGGGAGTGGGTGCTGTCTCGTCCCAGGGTACTAGGCCTCTCACCCATCTCCGTCCCTGTGGATACTTCTCCAGAAAGTTCTCCTCCACTGAGAGAAACTACGACGTTGGCAACCGCAAACTCTTAGCCAATAAATGGGCATTTGAAGAGTGGCGCCACTTCCTGGAGGGGTTAGGCACCAGGTAACGGTTCTTACTGACCACAAGAATCTTGTGTTCCTAGAATCTGCCCGGAGGCTAAACCGGAGACAAGCTCAATGGGCATTGTTTTTTACGAGATTCAACTTTGTGGTTACCTATAGGGCTGGGTCAAAAAATATCAAAGCTGATGCTCTGTCGCGTAGCTTCATGGGCAGCCCTCCTCCTGAGGAGGATCCCGCTTGTATTTTGCCCCCAGGTATAATCATATCCTCTGTGGATTCAGACTTAGCCTCCGAAATTGTGGCTGATCAAGGTTCTGATCCCGAGAACCTTCCTGAGAACAAGCTGTTTGTTTCCCTGCAATTCCGGCTAAGTTTGCTCAGGTTGAATCATGACTCCGCACTATCTGGCCATCCAGGCATCCTAGGTACCAAGCACCTCATTTTCAGAACCTATTGGTGGCCAGGGTTGCTTAAAGACATTAAGGCCTATGTCACCGCTTGTGAAATTTGTGCTAGGTCCAAGACTCCCAGGTCCCGACCTGCGGGCTTACTATGTTCTTTGCCCATTCCCCAGAGACCCTGGACCCATATCTCCATGGATTTTATCACCGATCTGCCTCCATCCCAAGGCAAGTCGGTGGTGTGGGTTGTAGTAGACCGCTTCAGTAAGATGTGCCACTTTGTACCCCTCAAGAAACTACCCAATGCCAAGACGTTAGCTACCTTGTTCGTCAAACACATCCTGCATCTCCATAGAGTTCCGGTCAATATTGTTTCCGACAGAGGGGTACAATTTGTTTCATTGTTTTGGAGAGCTTTCTGTAAGAAGCTGGAGATTGATCTGTCCTTTTCCTCAACCCTGTCTCCTTCCAGCTGGAGTTACCCCGTCTTTTCAGATACACAACGTGTTCCATGCCTCCCTCTTGAAAGGCTGCTTCCCATCCTTGGCTACATCGAGGAAACCTCCGGTCCCTGTTCTCACTCCAGATGGGGTAGAATTCGAGGTAGCCAAGATTGTGGACAGCAGGATGGTCCAAGGCTCCCTCCAGTACCTGGTCCATTGGAGAGGATACGGGCCTGAGGAGAGGACTTTGGTACCCGCCCGGGATGTTCACGCCGGTATATTGCTCAGGAAGTTCCATCTTCAGTTCCCCAACAAACCAGGCCCACCTAGGAAGGGTCCAGTGGCCCCTCATAAAAGGGGGGTACTGTAAAGGGTTTGCCTGACACAGGTTCTGTGTCTACGCCCGTGGTTAATCAGCCTTCATCAGCTCCAAGGTCTGCTAGAGTGACGCGATCTGTTACCACTCAGGCTTGCAGGCTGAGGAGAGGGAGAACCTATCACAGCCTGGCTTGACGGTTCTAGCTCCCGCCCCATGTCTATTTATACCCTCACTTGCAGCATGTTCCTTGCCTGTGATTCTCTTGTTTCCTGGCTCTGCTATTCCTGCTATTTACCTGATTGACCGCTGTAACTTTTTGTCCCTGGCTTGCCTGACTATTCTCCTGCTCTGTTTTTGCCACTACGTACTCTCCTGGTTTGATTTGGCTCGTTCACCACTGCCTGTTGCTCACGGTTTTCCGTGGGCAACTGCCCTTACTCCCCCTTGCTTCTGTGTGCCCTTGTCTTGTGTTGTCTGTCTTTGCACTTACTGAGCGTAGGGACCGTCGCCCAGTTGTACGCCGTCACTTAGGACGGGCCGTGCAAGTAGGCAGGGACTGAGTTGCGGGTAGATTAGGGCTCACCTGTCATCTCCCCACCCCTAACCATTACAAGTGCTGTATTTATGTAATGAGCTTGGTTGTGGTATTGTATATATGTATGAGCTTGGTTCTAGTGCTGTATTGATGTACTGGGCTTTGTTGTGGTCCTGTTTATATGTCAGATCTTTGTTCTGGTGCTGTATATATGTACTGAGCTTTGTTCTGGTGCTGTATATATGTCAGAGCTTGGTTCTGGTGCTGTATATATATATATATATATATATATATTGAGCTTGGTTGTGGTACAGTACATATGTCAGAGCTTGGTTCTGGATCTGTAATTATATAGAATATATTTATAATAACAAAATTGCAGGGCAGATGGAATTGTTCTCAATTCATTGTATATTTCATGGGAACCTGTCTGGTAGTTTTAACCCCTTGAACCGCCACCATGCGGTAATACATGACCTGACAATATCTCCAAACATTCCCTTGTATGTTAATTTCAGATGCAGCAAAATCTTTAAAATCCACTTTTAAAACGGCGCACACTATATGCTAATTACTCATTTTAGTGTAATGGGGCGGTGCCGCTATCCTGAAGAGTCACATAGTCCTGCCTCCAAAACCACCTTTCCATGTTTGATTGACATCTCCCTGGCTGATACAACTTTCTCGGATGCACCATTGCCTTGAAGAACTATACACAAGGGGGGGGGGGGCTCTGTGGCACTATACACAAGGGAGAGCTGTGTGGCACTATACACAAGGGGGAGCTGTGTGACACTATACACATGGGGGAACAGTATGCCACTATTTACAAGGGTAGGGATGTGGCTCTATCTACAGGGGCTTAGTGTGGCACAATCTACAGGGGTCTGTGTGTGGCACTATCTACTAAGGGGGGGGGGCTGTGCTGTACTATCTACTAAGGGGGGCTGTGTGGCACTATATACAAGGGAGGGGGGCTGTGTGGCACTATATACAGTGGGAGCTGTATAGCGCTATATACTGTGGGGTCTTTATGGTGATATCTACAGGGAGGCTGTATAGCACTATCTACAAAGGGGAAGTGGGGGCGCTATCTACAAATGGGGTGTGACACTGTCGAGAGGTGGGGCTATATAGCACTGTCTCCGGGGGGCCGTATGGCACATTCTACAGGGGGCACTATTTATAAAGGGGGATGCTTGTGGCACCCGGGGGGGGCAGTCAAGAGTTTGCTATGGGGCCCAGTCTTTCCTAGATACGTCCCTGCTACTGCCCCTGTTACCCAAATAAATACACAACATTCCGCATGATGAAAATATATAATAGCCACAGCATTCTCTTTATTTGAATATACATAAACATCCAAAATCAAAATATGACAAATGACTCTTAACCCCTTAAGGAATAGTCTATTTTAAACCTTAATGACCAAGCTATTTTTTACGTGTTTCCATCGTCACATTCCAAGAGCTATAACTTTTTTATTTTTGCGTCGACATAGCTGTATAAGGTCTTGTTTTTTGCAGGAGAAGATGTAATTTTTAATAACACCATAATTTATTGATTAACTTTTATTAACTTTTTTTGGGGGGTAATAGAAAATAACCCAGCAATTTTGCCACTCTTTTTTTGTGTCCTTAATATACGCCATTAACCGTGTAGTAAAAATAACATAATAACTTTATTCAGCGGGTTGTTACAATTGCGTCGATATCAAATGTATATAGATTTTGTATGTTTTACTACTTTTACACAGTAAAAACACAGTTTTTTCAAAATTATTTGTTTTTGTGTCTCCATATTTGAAGAGCCATAACTTTTTTATTTTTCCGCTGATGTAGCTGTTTGAGGGTTTTTTTTTTGTGGGACGACTTGTAGTTTTCATCGGAAACCATTTTGGAGTACATGCGACTTTTTGATCACTTTTTATCATATTTTTTTGAGGGCAGGATGCACAGAAAACAGCAATTCTGGCATTGTTTTTTTAATGTTTTTCTTTACAGCGTTCGCCGAGCAAGTTAAATAATATAATGGATTTATAGTTGGGGTCGTTACGGATGTGGCGATACCAAGTATGTGTAACTTTTTTACTTTTTTTTTTCATAATAAAGCATTTTGTAAGGGAAAAAAGTGGGTTTTCCATTTTTATTTTCTTTGGGGTTTTTATTTATTTATTTAACTTTATTAAACTTTTTTAAACTTTTTTATTAGTTCCACTAGGGGACTTTACTATGCGATCGTTTGATCGCTTTTATAATACACTGCAATACTTCTGTATTGTAGCGTATTATTGCTGTCAATGTAAAACTGACAGTCATCTGCAGGGTCATGCCTCAGGCATGGCCTAGCAGGCATTATCTAGAGGCAGACCTGGAGGTATTTCTAACCAATTCATTTCTATGGCCGTCGGACACCTTCCTGTATATTTACGAGAAGGTGTCCATGCCATAGACACCTTCTCTAAAAAATAGGACATACACACATATATAAAATTAGAATTTAGCTGCCTGTTCAGACTGATGATAAACACATACCAGTATATCTTCAGCAAAGAAGGCATTGCTTGTTTATTATACGTCTTCTGAATATTAAGTTTCTGCTGCCATTTCTTTGGTGTAATTGTTTTGCTATTCAAATTGCAGAGTGTTAACATAAAAGTACCATAACCATGGAAACGCAAAAAAAAAGTTTCGCTACTTCCTCAAGCAAGTGCAATCCTTTTTCCTTTTCTTTATGGCTCTGCCAATTTGTGAAAAAGGAGCAATACATGGCTAGCGAGAGTGAATGAAGTATCTGAACCTAGTAATCGGGGTTTTCTCCCTGTTTTGCCTTTGTTTATGTAGTTCGGCAATGCTGTGTGCTATTTGACTCTTTGTACACTCTTTGTCTTATGACACTCTGACTGTGAGGATCTCTGATGCAGTAATATAAATGAAACATAAGACAGTACGTTCTGCTTATGGTACAAGGAGAGCTAAGAGTAGCATCTTGTGTGTCAGATCCTCCGGCCTTGTATAGAACGGAAGCCTTACTATACACCCAGGAGCGTTGCTTCACTAGCAGGTAAGCATGCATCAAGTATTTATGACGCCACTTATCATTTATTGTTTTTAAAAAATGTTTGCGTAATGATATTTCATTTTCCTGCAACTGCAAATAGCATAACTTCACACATCATTTGTGATCGGATTTCAGGAAGTTGTTATGTGAGGTGAATAGTACACTGAATATATTTATTTGTTTCCTCAAGGAGCAATTTCCACTTAAATCAGACAATCACCAGAAATTATACGTTCCGGATTTGCCTCCTCCTATGACATTATAATATGTATTCTATTTAGTTATTTCTTACTTATATTTCTTTCTGGTAATTCTGGGTGACAACCAATATGGCCGCCATTACAGATTACACACCCGGCTTTCCCAGGCGCCTCAACGGCAAACCTACCTTATTATGCAGTGACACATATCTCGTTCCTTCCGGGAAAGCTGGGTAAAAATGCTAATGAAACAGTTACATTCTTCTAACTGTTGTAATAATAAGACTGTATAACATTATTATTTATATCACTACTATGTGGGTGCATAGCACTGTATGGTATTGTCAGTTGGTAGCGTACGACGGTAGTAGCATTTAGGTGCAGTATTGCAGTATTACGCTACTTGTTTTCTGTAACAGAAAATAATGGGAGACCCCCCACTATATCTTGGCAAATAAGGTAACTTCTTCCTCAGTAAATTTCATATATTCATCTCTTGCTATAATTTCTTTCTGGCACTACAGAAGAACGGAATATGTTGTGCAACCTCTGGGACACAGGTATTAGAGGGTTGATTGGCTCATGATAAAAGTCTCTAAGGCTGAGTTCACATTGTGCATTTTAGTTGTTTTTATTTAACGCTGCCACAAAAAAATGCATCTTAGTTTTTTTTGTGTTGTTATGAAGCTTATCATCAGCCTACGACTAATGAATTAAAAACCAGACAACAGACAAAATGCTTTGTAAAAACGCGAAGGTATTTAAAAAATTTATGTGTTTTTTTTAAAAAAAACATGTATTTTTAAGGCTTCGTTCACATTTGCGTCAAGGCTGCGTTCCGTCGGTGCTCTCTGTCGAAACAGAACCCTGACTGACACAAACTGAAGCCAAAGGTTTCCGTTTCCATCACCATTTCAGTTTGTGTCAGTCAGGGCTTCGTTCCGACGGAACATCGGAATGACGCAGATGTAAACATAGCCTAAGATGTGGTTTTTTTAGGCAGCGTTTCAAAACACAACAAAAACACAATAAATACACACAATGTGGACCCAGTGTATGGCTCTGTTCACACCATGTATCTTCCCTAAATACATATACTTGAAAGGGTCACTCATTTTAGCAAAGGACATCGGCGCTGAGAATTTCACCGATCACCAGAACAAAAGTTCACAAGCATTCTACTTAGTGCTGTGACTCCTCGACTCCTGTTGGATTTTTCCCAATAGGCAGTCTATTACGCTGTATTCAGCTAAACACAGATTAGATACAGAGGGGCTCAGCAGAGTGCCTGTGTACCTTCGTTCTAGCAATCAGTGGGGTCTCGACACTTTAACCCCCACCAATAGAAACTTCTTACATCTGACTCTTTATGTCAGCATTCAAGCAATATATGATAGATAGTACAATAAAAGTGTAAAGTGAGTACATAGATGTATCCTTTTTTTTTTTTTGTAAAATTCTTACATAAATGCCGTATTACTGAAGCATTCTGTCCTACAAGCATTACTTATAGGGCAGGTACACAGACTGTAGTACGGGTTCGTGCACTGTTGTTTTATAAAATACAATTTCAGTACCGTTTTCCTAGGGCCATGTTTATGGAAGTTGATGGGAAAGCCAATACAAAAATGTATGTGGCAAAACCACTAAAAATAGGTCATGCTGCAGTTTTAAAAGGGTTTTCCCATGAGAGACATTTATGACATATCTACAGGATATGTCACAAATGTCAGATAGATGTGGATCCCACCTCTGGGACCTGCACCTATCTCTAGAACGGGGCCCTCTAAAACCCTATTTTACTACTCTGTGTTGCGGCAGAAGCCTATGAATTCCGACAATGAAATAGGAAACAGCGTAGCTCGCTGAGCTACGCTGTTTCCGTAAGTCCCATAGAATTGAATGGTAGTTATGAAAACAGCGTAGCCCGCATGCTACGCTGCTTCCATAACTGTCACTCACTACTATGCGCGCTACGCTGTTTTCGTAAATCCAAACCATATAGTCAGGAAGTGGCCGGGGAGGCAGAGGGAGCAGAAAAAAATAGAACAGGGTTTAGAGATAGATGCGGGTCCCAGAGGTGGACAAGTCATAAATGTCTCTGATGGGAAAACCCCTTTAACTGTGGATAATTTGTATGCATATTTGTTGTTTTTTTTTTGCTTGGCAAGTGCTCGAACTTGATTGAATAACGAATGACTTTATAGATTTTAATAATAACCTTTTTATACCTCGATAACTTCTTTAAAGTGTAGCTAAAAGTTCGACAAACTTCTGACATGTCATAGTGACATGTCAGAAGTTTGGATTGGTGGGGATCCGAGCACTGAGACCCCCACCAATCGCTAGAACGAAGCAGCTGAAGCACTTGTGTGAGCGCTCAGCCGATTCGTTTCTGTTCAGCTTTTTCCGAAAAGCCGATGTATCAGAGTACGGGCTCATGGCCGGCCTTAACTATGTTCGACCAGTGCGGTCGCACAGGGCGCCGGCTGCCACACTGCAAGAGGGGCGCCAGCGGGTGTGTGTATCCCTGCGCCGTTGCAACTACCAGCGGGGATACACACACTAACTGCAGTCGCCTTTCCACCCGGGCGCTCTTCACTTAGGCATCGCTAACGCTGTAGCAGCCACAGCGGCTGCTAGCGGTGACACTGGGCATGAGGGTGGTGGCACCGCTAGCAGCCGCTGCAGCTGCTACAGCAATAGCGATGGCAATATAGCAGAGCAGGGAGATATCTCCTTGCTCTGCTGTCTACAAGCGCCACTGTAGCTCCCTGAAGGAGTGGAATCCTCGTGTGGCCAGGGATTCCGCTCCTGGAGCGCTGCTTGATGTCTCTGTCAATATATGGACAGTGACATCGGGGGAAACTCCTGAAGCAGAATCCCCAGTCACAACCTTGCAGACTCTATGACCGGGGATTCCACTCCAGGAGAAGCCAATGACGTCATGGACAGAGACGACAGGAGCTTCTCCTGGAGTGGAATAGACGGTCATAGCGTCTGCAACTCTGTGACCGGGGATTCCGCTTCAGGAGTTTTCCTTGATGTCACTGTCCATATATGGACAGAGGCATCAAGCAGCGCTCCAGGAGCGGAATCCCCGGCCACACGGGGATTCCGCTCCTTCAGGGAGCTACAGTGGCGCTATGTATACTGGAAGGGGGGGGGGGTTGCTATCTACAGGGGGGCACTATAGCAGAGCAGGGAGGTATCTCCCTGCTCTGCTGTCTACTAGCGCCACTGTAGCTCCCTGAAGGAGCGGAATACGCGTGTGGCCGGGGATTCCGCTCCTGGAGCGCTGCTTGATGTTTCTGTCCATATATGGACAGTGACATCAGGGGAAACTCCTGAAACGAAATCCCCGATCACAGCTTTGCAGACTCGATGACCGGGGTTTCCAATCCAGGAGAAGCCAATGACGTCATGGACACAGATGACAGGAGCTTCTCCTGGAGTGGAATCGACGGTCATAGCGTCTGCAACGCTGTGGATGGGGATTCCGCCTCAGGAGTTTTCCGTGATGTCACTGTCCATATATGGACAGAGGCATCAAGCGGCGCTCCAAGAGCAAAATCCCCGGCCACACGGGGATTCCGCTCCTTCAGGGAGCTACAGTGGCGCTATCTTTACTGGAAGGGTGGGGGGGGGGTCTTGCTATCTACAAGGGGGCTGTGGGCTGTGTGGCACTACCTACAAAGGTCAACTGTGCAGGAGCACACAAAATACCCAGCTTTCCCGGGTATCAAAAAAAAGTGTGGAAATAAACATAGACATAACTTTTATTTAATCTAGCTAAAAGGTTTAATCCTTTGCTCAGACTAAATAAAAGTTAATTCTTAGTTTATTTCCACACATTTATTTGATAGCTGGGAGAGCTGGGTATTTTGTGTGCTCCTGCACAGTTGTCCTTTTTTGAATGTCTATTGCCCGCCAGCTATCAGGGTCATTTCGTAGTCGTTGCACTACCTACAAGGGGGCTGTGGGCAGTGTGGCACTACCTACCATGGGGCTGTGTGGCACTACCAACCAGGGGGCTGTGGGCTGTGTGGCACTACCAACCAGGGGGCTGTGGGCTGTGTGGCACTACCAACCAGGGGGCTGTGTGGCACTACCAACCAGGGGTATGTGGGCTGTGTGGCACCACTTACCAGGGGGCTGTGGGCTGTGTATCTCTACCAACCAGGGAGCTGTGGGCTTTGTGGCACTACCAACCAGGGGTCTGTGGGCTGTGTGGCACTACCAACCAGGGGGCTGTGGGGCACTACCAACCAGGGGGCTGTGGGGCACTACCAACCAGGGGGCTGTGGGGCATTACCAACCAGCACCCTGGTAATGCACTCCCTACCAGGGGGCTGTGGGCTGTGTGGCACTCCCTACCAGGGGTCTTTGCGGCACTTCCTACCAGGGGGCTGTGCGGCACTCCCTACAGGGGGCTGTGTGGCCCTCCCTACAGAGGGCTGTGTGGCACACTCTACAGGGGGCTGTGTGGCGCTATCTACAAAGGGGCTGTGTGGCGCTATCTACAAGGGGGCTGTGTGGCGCTATCTACAAGGGGGCTGTGTGGCACTACCTACAAGGGGGCTGTCTGGCGCTACCCACAAGGGGGCTGTGTGGTGCTACCCACAAGGGGCTATGTGGTGCTACCCACAAGGGGCTATGTGGTGCTACCCACAAGGGGCTAGTGTGGCGCTACCCACAAGGGGCTGTGTGGCGCTACCTACAAGGGGGCTGTCTGGCGCTACCTACAAGGGGCTGTGTGGCGCTACCCACAAGGGGCTGTGTGGCGCTACCCACAAGGGGCTGTGTGGCGCTACCTACAAGGGGCTGTGTGGCGCTACCTACAGGGGGAATCTGTGAGTGGGGGGCTGATGGTCATTTTACTGTTAGTGGGGGGTTGATGGTCATTTTACTGTGAGTGGGGGGCTGATGGTCTTCAAGTGGTTTCCACCTCTGACCTCCAATTGAAATTAATAGGAGGCAGAAAATACCTGCGGCGCCCGTTTGGAGCTTTTTTTTCCTGCGTCTTTTGCATTCGCTTCAACAGCTTAAGAAAAAACACACAAAAAAAGGTCACACAACGC
This sequence comes from Rhinoderma darwinii, assembly GCF_050947455.1. Lineage (NCBI taxonomy): Eukaryota > Metazoa > Chordata > Amphibia > Anura > Rhinodermatidae > Rhinoderma > Rhinoderma darwinii. The sequence goes on along the minus strand of NC_134691.1, from coordinate 221,832,678 downwards.
TGTCAGTTGCTGAAGGAATTTTGAGGCAGATTTTTTTTGTCTTACAAAACACGTGTGTGAACAGACCCTACGAGTGGAGTGCTTGTTCTTAGCTGTTTTCTGTCTTTCCCAAAACAATTTTTGGTATGGGGACCCTGGGGAAATTTTGTTTTTTCAGTGCTGCCTCAAGTCTGAAAAGGTTGGGAAACTGTGTACTAGGCTACAGGGTCCCGTCATGGAGCAGCTCAGTTTGTCATGGGAACGGGGCCTAGGTGAGTACAATTTTTGTTTTTGTTTGGGGGCACTATCTACAAGGGGGAGGTGCGGGGACTGTATGGCACAATCTACAAGGGGGAGGTGGGGGACTGTATGGCACTGTCTACAAGGTGGAGGTGGGGGACTGTATGGCACGATCTACAAAAAGGAGGTGGGGAATTATGGCACTGTCTACAGGGAGGCTGTATGGCAAAATCTACAGGGGGGGCACTATACTGTGTGGGGGCCAGAAAGCGGACATTATACTGTGTAGGGGTACTACAGATGGAATAATACTGTGGGCACAATTAGAGGACAAAATACTGTGTCCTTTAAGGGGTTGTAATATATTATATTATTAAATGTTATTACTATACTGTATGGGGGCACTAAAGGGGCATTATAATTTTTTTATGGGGCATTTTTTTTTAATGATGGGGTGGTCCGCAGAAAGATCATTTCGCACAGGGCGTCATCTATCCTAGGGCCGGCCCTGTACGGGCTCATAGACTTTCCGTACACGATACATTTATTTCAGGGGAAAAGCCAAACAGACACGAAGCAGCTGAGCACTTATACGAGCACTTCAGCTGCTTCGTTCTAGCGATTGGTGGGGGTCTCAGTGCTCGGACCCCTGCCAATCCAAACTTCTGACATGTCGCTATGACATGTCAGAAGTTTGTCGAACATTTAGCTACACTTTAATAGTCTTAATTGCAAAATTTATTTTTCTTTTAACCGGTTCAGGACCAGGCTATTTTAAGCCTTCAGGACCAGATACCGTTTAGTCATTTTTAGCATGCATTAGTTAAGTGGTTTTCAATTTTTTATTTATTGGGTTACCGACGATGTTCTTGCATTTTTAGAATTTTTACGGTACAGTTTAAGAAAAAAAGTACATTCTAGCTTATATTTTCTGGTAATAATATAGTATTACTCTAAAATAGATATTTTATTTGTGATCGTCATTGTCTACTGTAAATTTTTACAAATTACGTGTTTATTTTAGGTTAATTGTGTCAGTGCTAGCATTGCAACATTGGCAGGGGAACTATTTTTTGAGGGTGGGGGTTTATTTTTTTTTTATTTTTGCTTTTTTTATTATTAGTAATCAACAAATCAGCAACTACTGTCTTCGCTCTGGATCTATCGGGCAACCAGCTAAAGCTGCACCGTACATATACTTTGTGACGGGCTTCAAAGACCTGGAACACCCGTCATTTATATAAAGTGGGTGGTCCTGAGCCAAACACACACACAAAAATTTTTTGTTTTATCATGTGTTTTTTTTTTCTGACAATTTTTTGTGTCCAGAATTTTGTAGTGAGCAAGAAGAAAATATGAATTCTTATATTACATTTTGTTTGTGCCATTTTTCCCCTAGTTGTATTTTGTTTGCATAGCAACGTGCTCCGTGCATACTTTGTTTGGAAAAAATAAATACTATAGATTTATATTGGCCCACAAGTCCCAACCTTAGAGACACTGGCTACAGAAGTTACACTTGTAGGTTAAAAAAACAAGAATTTCTGTGTATGCTCAAAGATGCCCACCTTGTAAGCAAACTGTACCCACAATTCCTGCCATCATCTCTTTGGGGACACAACTTTACAAATCACTAGTCAAACCGCATGCAGAATATTACAGTTTAGGGCACTATGTAACTAAACACGTTTTATATTTCCACAAAAAAAAAGCTGTTAAGATTAATGATTTTAAAGCCAGGACCTCTTAAAACCTATGACACTTGCGGAATATATTATCCTTTCAGTTTGATGGCAGAGGCAGTGAACTCATTCTTGGTCCTTCAACATTGCAGACACTATAAGTGTTCATTTGTGATATGGCCATTTAGCTGTGATCTTAAATATTTATTCAGCATTGAGGAAGAGTTTGGGTCTTTTTAATGCAACCCTTCTCTGTCAGGAGGGAGACTCATTTTACTAGTGACGTCTCTACTGCACTTTGTAGTTGCTTTATTTGAATTAAACAAATGGTCTGAAAGTTAACCCCTTAAATACTATTATAGTATTTTTCTCATATAATACAATGGTACAGCCAGTAGGCTTTTTATTATATTCCTTTACTGAACAACATACAGAATCGTATTTATCCATGTTAGGCCTAATTCACACGAGCGTGTTCGGTCCGTGATATACACTCCGTATGTCGGCCGCATTTCCCGGACCGAACATACTGCAGGAAGTGGGCTCCTAGCATTATAGTTATCTATGACGCTTGGTGTTACTGCCTCTCCGTGGAACTACTGTACCGTACTGAAAACATGATTACAGTACGGGACGGTTGTCCCGCAGCGATTCAGTGACACCTAGCGTCATAGATAAGGCCTAATTCACACGAGCGTGTTCGGTCCGTGATATACGGTCTGTGTGTCGGACGCATTTCCCGGACCGAACACACTGCAGGGAGCCGGGTTCCTAGCATCATAGTTACCCATGACGCTAGCATACCTCACAACCATCCCGGATTCAGCGGGACAGTCCCGGATTCCGGGCGCTGTCCCAGGCGGCCAGGGGTATGTCCCGCTATCAAACTAATTCTGAATCAGGGAACCATCAGCTCCCTGCTTCAGAATTAGTTCATAGCAGAGGGAGCTCCTCCGCTCGCCGAGGGCTCCCCGGGCCCAGTGCTACTTTAAGCGCTGTGCTCGGGGAAGCCCTTGACAGTACTGTCCATTTATGAGTGGGCGGAATCCCCGGCCAGAGTGGGCAACGGGGATTCCTCTCAAGGATTAGTCACTGACATCACTGTCCATATATGGACAGTACTGTCAATGGCTTCCCCAATCACAGCGCTTAAAGTAGGGTTGTGTCCGGGGAGCAGGGTTGCCAACTGTCTCTGACTGGGGTGACCTCAGTCACAGACACACAGACCGTCATTGGATCGGTGCCGGGACCAGTAACGTGTGAGTCACCTTGTCCTAACCTCATGTCCAGAGACCAGGCAGGGGGGTGTGAGTGGATTGAGTGTCCGACTCACTAGTCACAGCTGTGCTTGTAGCTTTCCCGTGCTTAATTATTGTGGGGAAGCTACAAGCGGGGCTGTGACTGGTGAGACTCCCAGTGCACACTGCATGTGGCAGCAGCGGCAGCCAGCAGTGCCTTGTACGGGAGCCAGTCACCACCCACACGCAGCAGATAGACAGATGTTGCCGGCAGGATAGACTGAGATATTGACTGGACGCTCAACTACTACTGTTCTGCAGGCTTTGAATTTGATGGGTTCTATAAAGTAGTGGTCAGCTTGTCTGCCTTACAGCTGAAAGGTCACTGGTTCAAATTCTGGCAGGGTTTCTTTTTTTTTAAATATTAATAATATCTTAATTGTATTAGGCTAAGTTCACACTAGCATTGTGCCCGTACTCTTCTTTTTACTATCCCACTATTTGGTATTATACTGTGTGGGAGGCACTATGGGAGCATGATACTGTGTGAGCTGAATCGGGTGTGTATGGACGGGGATTGGGTGGGATTAGAGGCATGGTTTAAAAGAGAAAAAATTGTCCCTCTTTGTGATACTTGAAAGTTGGGAGGTATGCGCTAGGTGTCACTGCCTCACTGCGTACTGTAATCATGTTTTCAGTATGGGACAGTAGTTCCACAGAGAGGCAGTGACACCTAGCGTCATAGATAACTATGATGCTAGGAGCGGGCTCCCTGCAGTGTTTTGAGTCCGGGAAATGCGGCCGACACACAGACCGTTTATCACGGACCGAATACGCTCGTGTGACTTAGGCCTAACTATGATGCTAGGAGCCCGGCTCCCTGCAGTGTGTTCGGTCCGGGAAATGCGGCCGACATACGGACCATATATCACGGACCGAACACGCTCGTGTGAATTAGGCCTTAGTTTATTAATATGAGTTCAATGCTGCAACAATGAGGCTAGAACTAGATAAATTTAATTAATGCAGTTTGAGTCATCAAACTACTCCTTTCTCCCCATAAGGGCATGTTCAGACGTGGCAGAAATTTTCTGCTTTGGATTTTGCGTCAAATTCACGACAATTACACAAAGAATCTGCTGCAAAATTTTGTGTTTGTCAGGGTCCATCCAGATGTCCGCTGGATTTCGCAGTGGGCTTGCCGCAAATTTCAACCTTTGCATTGCAAAGGCTAAAATACACAGTGAAAATCTGCTGCTTCTCTGCAATAAACTGAGCATGCTGCAGAATATAAATTCCGCACCATAACCTATTTTCTCCATTGTTTTTTTCTGCAATGTTTTCACTAAGTAAACTAAACAGCTATAGACACCAAAGAAAGAAAAGTTTGCTGCAGATTTCCAAATGCGGCCTGTCCGCAGCGGAATTCCTCTGTTACCCGTTGCAACCAGGGCTTAACTTAATTTTTTCAGTGCAGCTTAATAAATTAAAACTAAGCTCTGATTGGTTGCTATAGGCAACAAAGATAGTTTTACTGTTAGACAGTTTTGATAAATGAGTATGATTTTGAATATAATGCAATCCATGATATGCAATAGTGTAATATGCTCTGACATTGTTCTGAAAATGTCCTTCATGGCTTTGTGCTCTATCTTCATGTATCTGCAACCACATACCATATGACTCACTAGGGCATATCTAGTTATTACAAGTGGGTAAAGATGAGTGAAATTCACCTAATTCATTTTGGGTCCGATTCAATTCAGTCCGAATAAATTTGTTGCAAATCGAAAGTGCCCCAATTGCCCTAAAATCTTGTGTCTGACTGTGATGTCTTTTAGGACTGTATCCAAGTATAATCTAACCCCTTAAAGGGAATGTATCGCAAATTAAACCTTTTTTTTTTTTTAAGTTAGTTACTTATTTCTATTATATTTTTTAAGGTTTTTTGCTGTATTGTTTTTTTTTCTTCCACATGGTAGAAAGTATTAAAAATGAAATAATAATTTGAGATGTTTTCCTATGTTGGCCACCAGAGGGAGCACTTCCCAGAATTACAGCAAGGTGAATAGGGCAAAGCAACCTGACTCACAGCTGCCGTAAATGTAGGAGGGAATCTCACCTCCCCCCCCCTCCTATAAGCCAGGAAAAGGTGTCTTCAAATTGCTAAGCAGTGTCCGGCTGCTATTTTGGGTATGATTGTTGAAATGCAGCTGGCAGAAGCTATAGGACACACCAAAAGGCTAAGGGTATGTTCACACGCTTACTAAACAAAGGAAAAACAGCTCCTGATTTTCAGCCATTTTTTTTATCAAACTCACGTTTTTGGCGGCGTTTTTCACTGACGTTTTTGGAGCTGTTTTTCTATAGTCAATGAAAAACGGCTCCAAAAGCGTCTTTTTACGTGCTGTTTTTGGAAAATAACCGCGTAAAAAAACGTCCCTTCGGAACAGAACGCTGTATTTCCCATTGAAACCAATGGGCAGATGTTTGGAGGCATTCTGCTTCCGATTTTTCAGCCGTTTTTCGGGATGTTTACGGCCCGAAAAACGTCTGAAAACACTGCGTGTGAACATACCCTTAGAATGATGAAAGTGAAGTGAATGACTTTTCAGTTGACATGTTCACACGGCGTGTATTCGACACGTTTTTTGCGCATTTTACATGCTTCTCCTTCTAAATGTCTTTATCCCTCCATCCTGCTGACAGTCTCCTCCAGGATGACCACCCAATCTTGCTGACAGTCTCCTCCAGCATCACCATACAATCTTGCTGATAGTCTCCTCCATCATCACCACCCAATCTTGCTGACAGTCTCCTCCAGCATCACCATACAATCTTGCTGATAGTCTCCTCCATCATCACCACCCAATCTTGCTGACAGTCTCCTTCAGCGTCACCATACAATCTTGCTAACAGTCTCCTCCATCATCACCACCCAATCTTGCTGACAGTCTCCTCCAGCGTCACCATACAATCCTGCTGACAGTCTCCTCCAGCATCCCCATACAATCCTGCTGACAGTCTCCTCCAGCATCACCATACAATCCTGCTGACAGTCTCCATTATCGTCCCCATACAATCTTGCTGACAGTCTTCTCCATCGTCCCCATACAATCTTGCTGACAGTCTCCTCCGCAGTAGAGGAGACTGTCACACCACTCTGTGATAGGTATAACCATCTGCTGCTGACAGTCTCCTCCCTGACCTCCTGCTGACGGATACCTGACCTCCTCACTGGATCACAGTCCGCACACCATCCACACTGACAATGCATCTAGCGACAAGGGGGGCATCGGGAGGGCCGCCGGGGTGGGGCCGTCAAGAGAGGGGGCCATCGGGGGGGGCCCGCAGGGGGTCACGAGAGCGGGGATCTGTGAAAGAGAGAGAGGGACAGACAGAAACACACACACCTTACCTGCAGTGCAGCCGGTCTTCATAATGGCGTCTTCTATTTCCCTACAAACCAGCTTCTCTGCTGTGTGACTCTGAACTGCGTCTGCGCAGTACAGAGCCAGATGGCAGATGCAATGAACAGCTCACGTTCATTGTGTCCTATGCCCTGTAGCTGCCGTATTCCATCCGTGTATGTGTCGTTAAGAGACACATACAAAGATTAAATAAAACATGGCAGCCCCCAGTACAGTAAGAAAGTGTCAATAAAAAAACTTGGTGTGTGAAAAATTCAATAAAGTCAATATAATATTTTATTAAATAAAAACACATAAATTAATTTTAAGAAAAAATCATGACACTGTCCCTTTAAAGCCAATGGGAGAGCAACATACAGGTCCTTCTCAATGAATTAGAATATCATCAAAAAGTTAATTTATTTCAATAATTCAATGCAAAAAGTGAAACTCATATATTATATAGATTCATTACACACAGTGATCTATTTCCAGCATTTTTGTTCCTTTTAATGTTGATGATTATGGCTAACAGTTAGGGTATGTGCACACACACTAATTACGTCCGTAATTGACGGACGTATTTCGGCCGCAAGTCCCGGACCGAACTCAGTACAGGGAGCCGGGCTCCTAGCATCATACATATGTACGATGCTAGGAGCCCCTGCCTCTCCGTGGAACTACTGTCCCGTACTGAAAACATGATTACAGTACGGGACAGTTGTCCTGCAGAGAGGCAGGGACTCCTAGCATCGTATATAACTATGATGCTAGGAGCCCGGCTCCCTGCACTATGTTCGGTCCGGTACTTGCGGCCGAAATACGTCCGTAAATTACGGACGTAATTAGTGTGTGTGCACATACCCTTAATGAAAACCCAAAATGTAGTCTCTCAGAAAATTGGAATATTGGGTAAAAGTTGAAGATTGTAGGCTCATGGGGGTCACACTCCAATCTGCTAATCAACACAAAACACCTGCAAAGGTTTCCTAAGCCTTTAAATGGTGCAACAGTCTGGTTCAGTAGGCTACACAATCATGGGGAATACTGCTGACTTGACAGTTGTCCAGAAGACCATCATTGACACCCTCCACAGGGAGGGTAAGCCACAAAAGGACATTGCTAAAGAAGCTGCATCCAAGCATACATATTAATGGAAAGTTTAGGAAGGAAAAAGTGTGGTAGAAAAAGGTGCACAAGCAACAGGGATAACCGCAGCCTTGAAAGGATTGTCAAGAAAAGGCCATTCAAGAATCTGGAGGAGATTCACAAGGAGTGGACTGCTGCTGGAGTCAGTGCTTCAACACACACGTATCCAGGACATGGGCTACAACTGTCGCATTCCTTGTGTCAAGCCACTCATGACTCAAAGACAACGTCAGAAGCGTTTTACCTGGGCTAAGGAGAAAAATAACTGGTCTGCTGCTCAGCGGTCCAAAGTCCTGTTTTCAGATGAAAGTAAATTTTGCATTTCATTTGGAAATCAAGGTCCTATAGTCTGTAGGTATCAATCCAAGTTGCTTGCAGTCCAGTGTGAAGTTTCCACAGTCAGTGATGGTTTGGGGAGCCATGTCATCTGCTGGTGTTGGTCCACTGTGTTATATCAAGTCCATAGTCAATGCAGCCGTCTAGCATGACATTTTAGAGCACTTCATGCTTCCCTCTGCTGACCAGCTTTATGGAGATGCTGATTTCATTTTCCAGCAGGACATGGCACCTGCCCACACTGCCAAAAGTACCAATACCTGGTTTATTAACCACAGTATCACTGTGCCTGATGGGCCAGCAAACTCGCCTGACAAACCCCATAGAGAATCTATGGGGTATTGTCAAGAGGAAGATGAGAGACACCAGACCCAACAATGCAGACGAGCTGAAGGTCACTATCTGGGCTTCCATAACACCTCAGTAGTGCCACAGGCTGATCGCCTCCATGCCACGCTGCATTGATGCAGTAATTCATGCAAAAGAAGATACGACCAAGTATTGAGCGCATATACTGTACATACTTTTCAGTAGACCTACAGTTCGGTATTAAAAATCATTTTTGAAATTGGGCTTATATAATATTCTAATTTTCTGAGAGACTAAATTTTGGGTTTCATTAACTGTTATCCATAATCATCACTATTAAAAGAAAAAAATGCTGGAAATAGATCACTCTGTGTGTAATGAATCTATATAATATAGGAGTTTCACTTTTTGAATTGAATTACTGAAATAAATAAACATTTTGATGATATTCTAATTCATTGAGAAGGACCTCTATATGGGTAGAGGGAGGGATAACGCAGTACATTTTAGGTAGACTGACTGCAAGCTATTATGGAAAAGCCTTCCTGAGGTCATGTGATCCTTTTTGTAAACTGTAACATAGTGGCTGGCGCTCGCCAATGTCCACCATTTTGTCACAATTCGAGCACCACAAACTCAAAAAGTTTTGGAATCGGCCGTATCCAAATTCGATTGGTTGAGAATACAATTAATTTGGGTCCCTAACACCACTGTGTTAGTAAACAACCACTTTCTCTGTCAATTACACCTGATTCCATGGGTTTCACAGGATCACCCATGATGAGCTCCAGGAAAAATTGGACAGTGCCTTTAGCTTCAGGCTTCTAACATAGTATCACTCAGTCTCTAGAATGCAGGGTATTTACAGTTCCAATTTAAAGTCCTATTCCAAGCAAAAACAGAAAATTTGGCTTATGGACCTCTAAGCCCCAAGGTTTATTTTCTGTACTAGAGATCTGTCTATTAGGCCACAGCTGAAGCCTGGGCTAGCCGGATAATGGAGCAAGCTATTTTATTATTATTAGATTACAGAAAAGTGGTTTTGCAAGTGGAAATAGGTTTTTGGTTAGGAGGAAACGCACAGGTTATTATGATATATAATATCCCATCTTGTAATTCCCATGACTTTGACAAAGGTGACTTAACAGCAAAACACGAATAGATTTAACAAAGGCTTATGGGTTTGAAGTCTTCACTTTCTGTGTATATATTAAAATCAGCAGTCCTACCAGATGTAACCTCACATGGGAAGGCATGTCAAGCATGCAGCATTGTACATTGCACTGCACACTAGAATGTGCTTTCTAAACAAATCATAGCAATTGTAATAATCTACCTTCAACCACTTTTCAGGTTTGCATGACCACCAAACCACATGATTTTTTTAACAGTTGATGTTTTTCTAAAGGAAAAAAAAAAATCCAGCATCTGGAACTTGGGACTTTCCACAGAAATTACTGAACCAACATGAAAGTAACTTGTGAAACATTTCAGCTTGTAATTACATTTCCTTTTTACATTAAAGAGGCTCTGTCACCAGATTTTGCAACCCCTATCTGCTATTGCAGCAGATAGGCGCTGCAATGTAGATTACAGTAACGTTTTTATTTAAAAAACGAGCATTTTTGGCCAAGTTATGGCCATTTTTGTATTTATGCAAATGAGGCTTGCAAAAGTACAACTGGGCGTGTTGAAAAGTAAAAGTACAACTGGGCGTGTATTATGTGTGTACATCGGGGCGTGTTTACTACTTTTACTAGCTGGGCGTTGTGTATAGAAGTATCATCCACTTCTCTTCAGAACGCCCAGCTTCTGGCAGTGCAGATCTGTGACGTCACTCACAGGTCCTGCATCGTGTCGGCCACATCGGCACCAGAGGCTACAGTTGATTCTGCAGCAGCATCAGCGTTTGCAGGTAAGTAGCTACATCGATTTACCTGCAAACGCCGATGCTGTTGCAGAATCATCTGTAGCCTCTGGTGCCGATGTGTCCTCGCTCGTCTGACACGATGCAGGACCTGGGTAAGTGACGTCACAGCGTGATCTGCCAGAAGCTGGGCGTTCTGAAGAGAAGTGGATGATACTTCTCGTCAGAAAGCCCAGATAGTAAAAGTAGTAAACACGCCCCGATGTACGCACATAATACACGCCCAGTTGTACTTTTACTTTTCAACACGCCCAGTTGTACTTTTGCAAGCCTCATTTGCATAAATAAAAAAATGGTCATAACTTGGCCAAAAATGCTCGTTTTTAAAAAATAAAAAACGTTACTGTAATCTACATTGCAGCGCCTATCTGCTGCAATAGGAGATAGGGGTTGCAAAATCTGGTGACAGAGCCTCTTTAAATGCTATCCCACATATCAGATACAAACTCTTTTGAGTTGCTTTTTATTTATCCACACTTGTTCTTTATTTGTATATTGTTTATATTATTTATATTTTGTATATTTTATATATCGCTGTGTTTAAGGTACTGTGTAGTATGTTTTTCTATATCAAATAATGCTTCACTATAAAGACACTTTAAGTGCAGCATAGTATGGGGACATTTCAGCTCTACTATTAATCTAAATGGCACAAAGAAATATGGTGCTGTTTGGCATATAGAGCCCCTACCCCGCCTCTCCCCCACTTCTTTACCAGTGACTGACAGGCTGAGGTGTAAATAGAAAAGCTACATAATGAGCTAGTTCAAATCCACAATTACAAATTGAATGGTCCCTGCAGGGATATTGTTTAGTACCCACTTCAGATATTTTACAAGATAGCATAATATTAGTGACAAGCTCATAATGCAGTTCTATATAATTTAACATTGTTTTAAAATGGAATTCCATTATAAAGAGGTTGTCTGGTTTACAAAACCAATTATAGGGCATGGCCAGACATGGCGGAATTGCTCTGGAATTCCGCTGCGGCCAGTCCGCTGCGGAAATCCGCAGCGGACATTTTCTCCATTGCTTTCCACAGCTTTTTAGTTAGGTTCGTGCACACGTTGCGGAAAACTCCGCTGCGGACCATAGTCTGCAGTGCGGAATTTGGTGTCCGCAGCATTCACTGGCTGTTGCGGACGTGTAGCGGACTTGTTAATTTCTCCATTAACTTCAATTGAGAATTAAAATTCCGCAATGAAATACGCAGATGTTATGTGTGTTGCATAGTGTATTGGTTTTACGAACATGATATTTCTTCATTCTGGCTGGATCTATGTATTTCTAGGTCTGTCGCCAGACTGAGGCCCTATGCACACGAACGTAAAAACGCCCGTAATCACGGGCCGTTATTACGGCACGGGCAGGCCCATAGAAGTCAATGGGGCTCCCGTAATTACGGGTGACTACGTTGTGCACCTGTAATTACGGGAGCGTTGCTAGGCGACGTCAGGAGATAGTCACTGTCCAGGGTGCTGAAAGAGTTAAACGATCGGCAGTAACTGTTTCAGCACCCTGGACAGTGACTTCCGATCACAATATAGATCAACGTGTTAAAAAAATAGAAGTTCCTACTTACCGAGAACTCCCTGCTTCTTCCTCCAGTCCGGCCTCCCGGGACGATGTTTCAGTCCATGTGACGGCTGCAGCCAATCACAGGCCAATCACAGGCTGCAGCGGTCACATGGACTGCCGCGTCATCCAGGGAGGTCGGGCTGGATGTCGAAAGAGGGATGCGTCACCAAGACAACGGCCGGGTAAGTATGAATTTCTTTTACTAGGGAAAGGGCTGTCCCTTCTCTCTATCCTGCACTGATAGAGAGAAGGGAAGTGTTCTTCACCTGAATACGCAACGGCTAATCCGCATCAATTTCCTGCCCATTTTAGGCAAAGCCGCAACAGAATCTGCAACGCAGAATATGTGCGGCATTGATGCGGACAGTGGCCATGCCCTAAAAAGGAAATTATGCAATTTTGGGTTAATAGAGTGCCTCGTTCAGGGCCCATCTCTATTAGCCAGAGCCGAGTGTTGGGAAAACGCCTGTTCCCTTAGGATCACCATGACTACTGTTCTAGCTTCTGGGAAACTGAAGGGACTGTGTTTCTATTGCGGGGACGCTGGTCATACACTCAAGAACTGATCCAAGCGTCCAGAACGTCCAGCTCTAGAAAACTTCAGAGCCTAGATGGTCCCCGGGAATGCCATCTGGGCAGTCAGGTTTTTCTCCCATTTTCTAAAAAAATCATTTTGCCTGTTAATGTATGGTTTAACCCCTTAATGACCTGGCCATTTTGCACGTTAATGACCAAGGATTATTTTTTGTTTTTTCATGGTCGCATTCCAAGAGTCGTAAACTATTTTTTTATTCCGTCGACATAGCCGTATAAGGGCTTGTTTTTTGTATTTGCACCATTTTTGGATGCTTATAATATATATCGATTAACTTTTATTAACTTTATTTTAGGAAAGAATTTAAAATAAGCAGCTATTCGAGCATTGATTTTCAAGTTATAAATTTATGCCGTTTACTATGCAGGGTAAATAACATATTAACTTTATTCTTTGGGTCGGCAAAATTAAGGGGATACCAAATATGTAAAGGTTTTATATGTTTTCCTATGTTTGCAAAATAAAAAACCTTTTAGAAAAAAATTACTTGTTTTTGCATCGCGGCATTCCCAGAGCCGTAACTTTTTTATTTTTCTGTCAATGTGGCCGTATTTGGGCTTGATTTTTGCTGTCCACAGTGTAGTTTTCATTAGTACTATTTTGGGGTACATAGGACTTATAGATTAACTTTTATTAAATTTTTTATGGGGGGAATGGGAGAAAAGTGAGAATTTTGCCGTCGTTTTTTGCAGGTTTTTTGGACGCCGGCGGTTTAATTAATGCGTTAATTTTTTTGTTCAAGTCGTTACGATCGCAGAAATACCATATATGTGTATGTGTTATTTGTTTTGACACTGTTACTAAATAAAAACACTTTTTATTTTATCAGTTTTATTTTATATTGACTGTGAATTATTTTATTATTTTCCCCAAACTTTATTTAACTGCTTTACTGCTTTATTTTTTAGTCCCACCAGGGGACTTCACTATGCGATCTGCTGATCGCATATATAATGCTTTGGTATACTTAGTATACCAAAGCATTGTTGCCTGTCAGTGTAAAACTGAAAGGCAATCTATTAGGCCATGCCTCCAGCATGGCCTAATAGGCATTTCCTGAAGGCAGACCTGGGGGCCTTTGTTAGGCCCCGGCTGCCATGGAAACCCAACGGCGCCCCTTTGGGGGTGCGCCGATGGGGTGACAGAGGGAGCTCCCTCCCTCTGTCAAACACATTAGATGTCGCTGTCGCTATTGACAGCGGCATCTAATGGGTTAAACGGCCGGAATCAGAGCTCGCTTCGATTCCGGCAGTTGCGGCAGGAGCCAGGCTGTGTATAACAGCCGTGTTCCTGCCGCTGATCGCGTGGGTGCACTGCACAAGACGGATATATCCATCCTTTGTCGTAAAGGGGTTATGTAAAGGATTTGCCAGACACAGCTTCTGTGTCGACGCCCGTGGTTCTATCTGCTACCACTCAGGCTGGTAGGCTGAGGAGTGGGAGAACCTATCACAACCTGGCCAGACGGAGCTAGCTCCCGCCCTCGGTCTATTTATACCTTCATTTCCTGCTCTTCCTTTGCCTGTGATTCTGTCTGGTTTCCTGGCAGTGCTGTTCCTGCTAGTACTATTGACCTCTGCTTCAAATTGACCCTGGCTTTACTGACTACTCTCCTGCTCTGCGTTTGGTACCTCGTACACTCCTGGTTTGACTCGGCTCGTTGACTACTCTTGTTGCTCACGGTGTTGCCGTGGGAAACTGCCACATTTCGCTTAGCTTCTGTTTACCCTTGTCTGTTTGTCTGTCGTGCACTTATTGAGCGTAGGGACCGTCGCCCAGTTGTACGCCGTCACCTAGCATGGGCCGTGCAAGTAGGCAGGGACTGAGTGGCGGGTAGATTAGGGCACACCTGTCTGTCTCCCTACACCGACATTACATAATCACAGGCCCATATACCTTTTCTACCCTGGTTCCTACACAACTATGGACCCCCTTGAGACCCTGGTTCAGCAAATGCAGGGTCTCTCCCTACAGGTTCAAGCCCTGGCTCAGAGGTGCAACCAGCGTGATGCTAACCAGGTGGTGCCCTCCACCTCACCTCTTGAACCCCATCTCAAGTTGCCTGACCGGTTCTCAGGGGACCGGAAGACTTTTTTCTCCTTTTGGGAGAGTTGTAGGCTCTATTTCCGATTAAGACCCCACTCCTCAGGTTCTGAGAGCCAACGAGTGGGTATAATTATGTCCCGGCTCCAGGATAGCCCCCAAGAATGGGCCTTCTCCTTGGCTCCTGACGCCCCTGAACTTTCCTCCGTTGATCTTTTCTTTTCTACTATCGGGCTTATTTATAACGAGACTGACAAGACTGCCTTTGCCGAGAGTCAGCTGGTGACCTTACGTCAGGGTAAGAGACTCGTTGAGGAGTACTGTTCTGACTTTAGGCAGCGGTGCGTAGCTTATCGGTGGAATGACCCTGCCTTGAGGTGCCAGTTTAGATTGGGTCTGTTGAACGTCCTGAAAGACCTATTAGTTAGCTATCCCTCTTCTGACTCTCTAGATCAGGTTATGGCTTTAGCGGTACGTCTTGACCGACGTCTCAGGGAACGACGACTTGAACGTTTTTGTGCCTTCTCCTCTGACTCCCCCATGATGGCTCCCGAGGTTCCGTTGCTTCGTTCTTCCACGAGAATATCGGATGAACCAATGCAACTCGGGGCCTCCGTGTCTCCCCAACAACGTAGAGAGCTCCGCAGGAAGAATGGTCTCTGCTTCTACTGTGGGGATGACAAGCATCAAGTGAACAACTGTCCAAGGCGTAAGAATAAGCAGCCGGAAAACTTCCGCGCCTATGTGACCATCGGGGAGGTCGTTTGGGCGCACAGGTATTTCCCGTAAATATGAAACCTAATAAGATCTTGCTTCCCTTTCAGGTTTCTTTTGACGGTAGGTCTGCCACCGGCAGTGCCTTCGTGGATTCAGGGTCTTCTGCTAATATTATGTCTGTGGAATTTGCTGTCTCTAGCTTTGCCATTGATTGATTTGCCTAAACCTGTCCCGGTAGTGGGTGTCGACTCCACTCCACTTGCTAATGGTTATTTTACGCAGCATACCCCTGTTTTTGAACTTATTGTTGGCTCCATTCATTTGGAGCAGTGCTCTGTACTGAGGATGCAGGGATTATTGTCCGATTTGGTTTTAGGCCTTCCCTGGTTGCAGATGCATAATCCCACGTTTAACTGGAATACTGGGGATCTTACCAAATAGGGTAATGAATGCATGATGTCCTGTTTTTCTGTTAATTTTATTTCTCTCCCCGAGGAGGTGAACACTCTACCTGAGTTTATTCAGGACTTCGCTGATGTTTTTTCTAAAAAGCCTCCGAAGTGTTACCTCCTCATAGAGAATATGATTGCTCAATCAATTTGGTACCAGGAGCTAAGCTTCCTAAGGGTAGGATTTTTAATCTCTCTTGTCCCGAACGTGAGGCCATGAGAGAATAAATCCAGGAAAGCCTGGCCAAGGGTTACATTTGCCCCTCTACTTCTCCGGTAGGTGCTGGCTTCTTCTTCGTAGAGAAGAAGGATGGTGGTCTTAGGCCGTGCATCGATTACCGAAACTTGAATAAGGTCACTGTAAGGAACCAGTATCCCCTTCCTTTGATTCCTGATCTCTTCAATCAGGTTCAGGGGGCCCAATGGTTCTCTAAGTTTGATCTTCGGGGGGCTTATAACCTTATCCGAATCAGAGAAGGGGATGAGTGGAAGACTGCATTTAACACGCCCGAAGGTCATTTCGAATACCTCGTCATTCCCTTTGGGTTGTGTAATGCTCCCGCGGTCTTCCAGAACTTCATAAATGAGATTTTAAGAGACTACCTGGGGGTATTTCTTGTAGTGTACCTTGATGACATACTTGTGTTTTCCAAGGACTGGTCCTCCCACATTGAGCATGTTAGGAAGGTGCTCCAGGCCCTTCGGGAAAACAAACTCTTTGCTAAATCCGAAAAATGTGTGTTTGGGGTGCAGGAGATACCATTTTTTGGTCAAATCCTCACTCCTAATGAATTCTGCATGGACCCTGCCAAGATTCAGGCTGTGGCTGAATGGGTCCAACCTGCCTCCCTGAAGGCGTTACAGTGCTTCCTGGGGTTTGCTAATTATTACAGGAGATTTATTGCTAACTTCTCGGTCATCGCTAAGCGTCTTACGGATCTTACTCGCAAAGGTGCTGATCTCCTCCACTGGCCTCCGGAGGCGGTCCAGGCTTTTGAGATCCTTAAGAAGTGCTTTATCTCTGCCCCAGTGCTGATTCAGCCTAACCAAATGGAGCCATTCATCGTGGAGGTTGATGCCTCCGAGGTGGGAGTGGTTGCTGTCTTGTCCCAGGGTACCAGGTCCCTCACCCATCTCCGTCCCTGTGCCTACTTCTCCAGGAAGTTCTCTCCCACTGAGAGTAATTATGACGTGGGCAACCGCAAACTCTTAGCCATTAAATGGGCATTTGAAGAATGGCACCACTTCTTGGAGGGGGCTAGGCACCAGGTAACTGTCCTTACTGACCACAAGAATCTGGTTTTCCTAGAATCTGCCCAGAGGCTAAACCCGAGACAAGCTCGATGGGCGTTGTTTTTTTCTAGATTCAACTTTGTGGTCAGCTATAGGGCTGGGTCTAAAAATATTAAAGCTGATGCACTGTCGCATAGCTTCATGGCCAGCCCTCCTGCTTGTGTTTTGCCCCCAGGTATAATCATATCCTCTGTTGATTCTGACTTAGTCTCCGAAATTGCGGCTGATGAAGGTTCAGCTCCCGGGAACCTTCCTGAGAACAAGCTGTTTGTTCCCCTGCAATTCCGGCTAAGGGTACACAGGGGAAATCATGACTCTGCACTATCTGGCCACCAAAGCATCCTGGGTACCAAGCACCTCATTGCTAGAAACTATTAGTGGCCTGGGTTGCCTAAAGACGTTAAAGCCTACGTCGCCGCTTGTGAAATTTGTGCTAGGTCCAAGACTCCCAGGTCCCGACCAGCGGGCTTACTATGTTCTTTGCCCATTCCCTAGAGACCTATATCTCCATGGATTTTATCACCGATCTGCCTCCATCTCAAGGCAAGTCGGTGGTGTGGGTTGTAGTAGACCGCTTCAGTAAGATGTGCCACTTTGTACCCCTCAAGAAACTACCCAATGCCAAGACGTTAGCTATCTTGTTTGTCAAACACATCCTGCGTCTCCATGGGGTTCCTGACAATTTATTTCATTGTTTTGGAGAGCTTTCTGTAAAAAGTTGGAGATCGATATGTCCTTCTCCTCGGCCTTCCATCCTGAAACTAATGGTCAAACTGAGGACTAATCAGTCTCTAGAACAATATTTAAGGTGTTTTATCTCCGACTGTCAATATGATTGGGTCTCCTTCATTCCCCTCGCCGAATTTTCCCTTAATAACCGGGTCAGTAACTCGTCAGGGGTCTCCCCCTTTTTCTGTAATTTTGGGTTTAATCCACGGTTCTCCTCCGTTTCAACTGATGGTTCCAACAATCCCGAGGTAGATGAAGTTCATCGGGAACTGTGCACAGTCTGGGCCCAGGTTCAGAAGAACCTAGAGACGTCCCAGAGCATACAAAAGGCTCAGGCAGATAGAAGACGTTCTGCTAACCCCTTGTTTGTGGTCGGGGATTTGGTGTGGCTATCTTCAAAAAATTTGCGTCTTAAAGTTCCGTCCAAAAATTTGCTCCCCGGTATATAGGGCCATACAAGGTCATTGAGGTCCTTAACCCCGTCTCCTTCCGGCTGGAGTTACCCTCGTCTTTTCAAATACACAACGTGTTTTATGCCTCCCTCCTGAAACGCTGCTCCCCGTCCTTGGCTACCTCGAGGAAACCTCTGGTCCCTGTTCTCACCCATGAAGGGGTAGAATTCGAGGTGGTCAAGATTGTGGATAGCAGGATGGTCCAAGGCTCACTCTAGTACCTGGTCTATTGGAGAGCATACGGGCCTGAGGAGAGGACTTGGGTACCCGCTCGGGATGTTCACGCTGGGGTATTGCTCAGGAGGTTCCATCTTCGGTTCCCCAATAAGCCAGGTCCACCTAGGAAGGGTCCAGTGGCCCCTCATAAAAGGGGGGGTACTGTAAAGGATCTGACAGACACAGCTTCTGTGTCGACGCCCATGGTTAATCAGTCTGCATCTGCTCCTAGGTCTGATAGAGTGACTCGATCTGCTACCACTGAGACTGGTAGGCTGAGGAGTGGGAGAACCTATCACAGCCTGGCCAGACGGAGCTAGCTCCCGCCCTCGGTCTATTTATACCTTCATTTCCTGCTCTTCCTTTGCCTGTGATTCTGTCTGGTTTCCTGGCTCTGCTGTTCCTGCTAGTACTATTGACCTTTGCTTCAAATTGACCCTGGCTTTACTGACTACTCTCCTGATCTGCGTTTGGTACCTCGTACACTCCTGGTTTGACTCGGCTCGTTCACTACTCTTTTTGCTCACGGTGTTGCCGTGGGCAACTGCCCCATTTCCCTTAGTTTCTGTGTACCCTTGTCTGTTTGTCTGTCGTGCACTTATTGAGCGTAGGGACCGTCGCCCAGTTGTACGCCGTCGCCTAGGATGGGCCGTGCAAGTAAGCAGGGACTGAGTGGTGGGTAGATTAGGGCACACCTGTCTGTCTCCCTACCCCGACATTACAGATTAATTGTAATAATGGGGGGGGGGTAGGGAAACGGACAAGTGAGCCCTAATCTACCCGCCACTCTGTCCCTGCCTACTTGCAACGACCCGTCCTAGGCGACGGGGTACAACTGGGCGGCGGTCCCTGCGCTCAGTAAGTGCATGACAAACACGACAAACAAACAAGGGAATACAAGCAAGGGAAATGGGCAGTTGCTCGCGGAAACACCGTGAGCAACAGAGTAGTGAACGAGCCGAGTCAAGCCAGGAGAGTGCGAGGTACAAAGCAAAAAGCAGAAGAGTAGTCGGTAAGCCGTGGTCTGTATGGAGCAGGAACAAAAATAGCAGGAGCTGTAGCTGGGCCAGGAAACCTCAAGGAAAGAATTCACAAGCACAGATGGACAGGAAGAGCAGGCTTAAATAGACCGAGGGCGGGAGCTAGCTGAGTCTGGCCAGGTTGCGATAGGCTCTCCCACTCCTAAGCCTGCCAGCCTGAGTGGAGGAAGCTGGTGTCTGTCTCAGGGATGTACACTCAGGTGTTGACTGATTAATTCTGGGAGTTAACCCCGAAGCAGTGCCTGGCAGATCCTTTACAGTAACCCCCCTTTTATGAGGGGCCACCGGACCCTTTCTAAGTGGACCTGGCTTACTGGGGAAACGCAGGTGGAACCTCCTGACCAATACCCCAGCGTGAACATCCCGGGCGGGTACCCAAGTCCTCTCCTCGGGCCCGTAACCTCTCCAATGGACCAGGTACTGGAGGGAGCCTTGGACCATCTTGCTGTCCACGATCCTGGCCACCTCAAATTCCACCCCCTCAGGGGTGAGGACGGGAACAGGAGGTTTCCTCGAGGGGGCCAAGGACGGGGAGCAGCGTTTCAGGAGGGAGGCATGAAACACGTTGTGTATACGAAAAGACGGGGGTAACTCCAGCCGGAAAGAGACAGGACTGAGGACCTCAATGACCTTATACGGCCCAATAAACCGGGGAGCAAACTTTTTGGACGGAACCTTGAGACGCAAGTTCCTGGATGACAACCACACCAGATCCCCGACCACAAACAGGGGGTTAGCAGAACGTCTTCTATCGGCCTGAGCCTTCTGTATGCTCTGGGACGCCTCTAGGTTCTTCTGAACCTGGGCCCAGACTGTGCACAGATCCCGATGAACGACCTCCACCTCGGGATTGTTGGAACAACCAGGTGAAACGGAGGAGAACCGTGGATTAAACCCAAAATTACAGAAAAAGGGAGAGACCCCTGACGAGTTACTGACCCGGTTATTAAGGGAAAATTCGGCGAGGGGAATGAAAGAAACCCAATCAAATTGACAGTCAGAGACAAAACATCTTAAGTATTGTTCTAGAGACTGATTAGTCCTCTCCGTTTGGCCATTGGTTTCAGGATGGAAAGCAGAGGAGAAGGACAGATCAATCCCCAACTTATTACAGAAGGCTCTCCAAAACAATGAAACAAATTGTACCCCTCTGTCAGAAACAATATTGACGGGGACCCCATGGAGACGCAGGATGTGTTTGATAAACAAGGTAGCCAACGTCTTGGCGTTGGGTAGTTTCTTGAGGGGCACAAAGTGGCACATTTTACTGAAGCGGTCTACCACCACCCACACCACCGACTTGCCTTGGGATGGAGGCAAATCGGTGATAAAATCCATGGAGATATGTGTCCAAGGTCTCTGGGGAATGGGCAACGAACGCAGTAAGCCCGCTGGTCGGGACCTGGGAGTCTTGGACCTGGCACAAACCTCACAGGCGGCGACGTAGGCCTTAACGTCTTTAGGCAAACCAGGCCACCAATAATTTCTGGTAATGAGGTGTTTGGTACCCAGGATGCCTGGATGGCCAGATAGTGCGGAGTCGTGATTTTCCCTAAGTACCCTTAGCCGGAATTGCAGGGGAACAAACAGCTTGTTCTCAGGAAGGTTCCCAGGAGCTGAACCTTGATCAGCAGCAATTTCAGAGACTAAATCGGACTCGATAGAGGAAATGACTATACCTGGAGGCAAAATACAAACAGGATCTTCCTCCGAAGGAGGGCTGGCCATGAAGCTACGCGACAGTGCATCCGCCTTAATATTTTTAGACCCGGCCCTATAGGTAACCAAAAAATTGAATCTGGTAAAAAACAACGCCCATCGAGCTTGTCTCGGGTTTAGCCTCCGGGCAGATTCTAGGAAAACCAGATTCTTGTGGTCGGTAAGGACCGTTACCTGGTGCCTAGCCCCCTCCAGGAAGTGGCGCCACTCTTCAAATGCCCATTTAATGGCTAAAAGTTCGCGGTTGCCAATATCATAGTTACACTCCGTGGGCGAAAACTTCCTAGAAAAGTAAGCACAGGGGCGGAGATGGGTGAGGGAGCTGGTACCCTGGGACAAGACGGCCCCCACTCCCACCTCGGACGCGTCAACCTCCACAATAAATGGCTCCCTTTGGTTGGGCTGAACCAGCACGGGGGCCGAGATAAAGCACTTCTTGAGGGTCTCAAAAGCCTGGACGGCCTCAGGGGGCCAATGGAGGACATCAGCACCCTTGCGAGTGAGGTCCGTAAGAGGCTTAGCGACGACCGAGAAGTTAGCAATAAATCTCCTGTAATAGTTAGCAAACCCCAAAAAACACTGTAGCGCTTTCAGGGAGGCAGGTTGGACCCATTCAGCCACAGCCTGAACCTTGGCAGGGTCCATGCGGAATTCATGAGGAGTGAGGATTTGACCTAAAAATGGTATCTCCTGTACCCCAAATACACATTTTTCGATTTTGGCAAACAGTTTGTTTTCTCGAAGGACCTGGAGCACTTTCCTGACATGCTCTATGTGGGAGGACCAGTCCCTGGAAAACACCAATATGTCATCAAGGTACACTACAAGAAATATCCCCAGGTAATTTCTCAAAATCTCATTTATGAAGTTCTGGAAGACCGCAGGGGCATTGCACAACCCAAAGGGCATGACGAGGTATTCGAAATGGCCTTCGGGCGTGTTAAACGCAGTCTTCCACTCATCCCCCTCTTTGATGCGAATAAGGTTATACGCCCCCCGTAGATCCAATTTAGAGAACCATTGGGCCCCCTGAACCTGATTAAAGAGATCAGGAATCAAAGGAAGGGGATACTGGTTCCTTACCGTGACCTTATTCAGGCCACGGTAGTCAATGCATGGCCTAAGACCCCCATCCTTCTTCCCTACGAAGAAGAAGCCAGCACCTACCGGAGAAGAAGAGGGACGAATGTAACCCTTGGCCAGGGATTCCTGGATATACTCCCTCATGGCTTCACGTTCGGGACAAGAAAGGTTAAATATCCTACCCTTAGGAAGCTTAGCTCCTGGTACCAATTCGATAGCGCAATCGTATTCTCTATGAGGCGGTAATACTTCGGAGGCCTCTTTAGAGAAAACATCAGCGAAGTCCTGAACAAACTCGGGTAGCGTATTCACCTCCTTAGGGGGAGAAATAGAATTAACAGAAAAACATGACGTACAACATTCATTACCCCATTTGGTTAGCTCCCCAGTATTCCAGTCAAACGTAGGATTATGCAACTGCAACCAGGGAAGACCTAGAACCAAATCGTACGATAATCCCTGCATCAATAGTACAGAGCATTGCTCCAAATGCATGGAGCCAACAAGGAGTTCAAAAACAGGGGTATGCTGTGTAAAATAACCATTAGCAAGAGGAGTGGAGTCGATACCCACTACCGGAACAGGTTTAGGCAAATCAATCAGAGGCATAGCGAGAGACATAGCAAATTCCACAGACATGATATTAGTAGAGGACCCTGAATCCACGAAGGCACTGCCGGTAGCAGACCTACCACCAAAAGAGACCTGAAAGGGAAGCAAGATCTTAGTACGTTTCATATTTACGGGAAATACCTGTGCGCCCAAGTGACCTCCCCGATGATCACTTAGACGCGGGAGCTCTCTGACAGCATTCTTACGCTTGGGACAGTTGTTTACTTGATGCTTGACATCCCCACAGTAGAAGCAGAGACCATTCTTCCTGCGGAATTCTCTACGTTGTTGAGGGGACACGGAGGCCCCGAGTTGCATAGGTATTTCTGAGTCTTTAGGGGAGAAACGAAGCAACGGGACTTCGGGAGGCATCATGGGGGAGTCGGAGGAAAAAACACATAAACGTTCACGTTGTCGTTCCCTGAGACGTCGGTCAAGTCGTACCACTAAAGCCATAACCTGGTCTAAGGAGTCAGAAGAGGGATAACTAACTAGCAGGTCTTTCAGGGCATTTGACAGACCCAACCTAAACTGGCACCTTAAGGCAGGGTCATTCCACCGAGAAGCTACGCACCACTTCCTAAAGTCAGAGCAATACTCCTCAACAGGTCTCTTACCCTGACGTAAGGTCACCAGCTGACTCTCGGCAAAGGCAGTTCTGTCAGTCTCGTCATAAATAAGTCCGAGGGCAGAAAAGAAACAATCAACGGAGGAAAGTTCAGGGGCGCCAGGAGCCAAGGAGAAGGCCCACTCTTGGGGCCCTTCCTGGAGCCGGGACATAATTATACCCACCCGCTGGCTCTCAGAACCTGAGGAGTGAGGCTTTAAGCGAAAGTAAAGCCTACAACTCTCCCGAAAGGAGAGAAAAGCCCTCCGGTCACCTGAGAACCGGTCGGGCAACTTGAGGTGGGGTTCAAGGGGTGCGGTGAGGGGAACTACCAAGGTAGCATCAGGCTGGTTGACCCTCTGAGCCAGGGCCTGGACCTGTAGGGAGAGACCCTGCATTTGCTGAGCCAGGGTTTCACGGGGTTCCATAATGGTGTCAGGGACCAGGGTAGACTAGGTATAAGGCTTGTGAATTTGTAATAATGGGGGAGGGGTAGGGAAACGGACAAGTGAGCCCTAATCTACCCGCCACTCTGTCCCTGCCTACTTGCAACGACCCGTCCTAGGCGACGGGGTACAACTGGGCGGCGGTCCCTGCGCTCAGTAAGTGCATGACAAACACGACAAACAAACAAGGGAATACAAGCAAGGGAAATGGGCAGTTGCTCGCGGAAACACCGTGAGCAACAGAGTAGTGAACGAGCCGAGTCAAGCCAGGAGAGTGCGAGGTACAAAGCAAAAAGCAGAAGAGTAGTCGGTAAGCCGTGGTCTGTATGGAGCAGGAACAAAAATAGCAGGAGCTGTAGCTGGGCCAGGAAACCTCAAGGAAAGAATTCACAAGCACAGATGGACAGGAAGAGCAGGCTTAAATAGACCGAGGGCGGGAGCTAGCTGAGTCTGGCCAGGTTGCGATAGGCTCTCCCACTCCTAAGCCTGCCAGCCTGAGTGGAGGAAGCTGGTGTCTGTCTCAGGGATGTACACTCAGGTGTTGACTGATTAATTCTGGGAGTTAACCCCGAAGCAGTGCCTGGCAGATCCTTTACATTAATAATGTTTATATTTCTGGTCAAGCTTTTGTAGATAGTGGTTCTGCGGCTAATTTCTCAGATTTTCAAGTTGCAAAAAGATTGGCTATCCCACTTGTTCAGTTGAGTACCCCGGTCAAAGTCTCTGCTATTGATAATACACCTCAGGGGTCGGTCAAGTTCTCTAGTCCGCCTATCTTGAGCGTATATCTTTTCTCTGTCTTTCTGCCTTTTAAGAGTAGGGTTATTATTTATACCTGGCATCCTCCACCTGTTCTTTGCTTGTGAATTTCCTGTCTGTATGTGTTTTGATCAAGCTATTTAGCTACACCCTTTACCTCTGAATTCTGGACTTATTGGAAATTGACCTCGGCGTGTATTTGGATAACCCTTTGTTTACCAATTTTGATTATCTGCTCCCTGCTGGTTCTGACCTCTGCTTTACCTGATATCCACTTGCTTACTGTTTTGGACGTTCTGTTTACCCTCTGGCTGTCTGGTTTCTGTTCAGGTTTGCCTGCATTGCACGTCTTATCCAACACTGAACTCTGCTAAGGCAACCTGGGTTCTATGCAGCAAAAACCATCCTGCCTTGCGGTCGGCTCTGGTGAAGACCTTAGAGTAGCCTTATACTCTGTCGATCAGAGTTGTGAAGGATTTGAGGCTGCGGATTTATTTGAATGCTTTCTCCCGACAGTCTTCAGCAGCCTTTGGGGAATTGCTCAACTTGCAATTCCATAACGCCATGGGTGACTACAAAGAACCCCGGACCTGGCACGTGGTTGCTTTATTTACCCTGCAGTGGCGCGGCAAGAAATTATACAACCTACAGATCACAGCTCTTGGCTTGGGTTACCATGTGATCAACTTATTTTTGGAGGGCACATCTAAAAAAAAGAATCAGGAAAAACAATTATTTAAAAAATATATAGAATATTTATATATATATATATATATATATATATATATATATATATATATATATATATATATATATATATATATAGTGTAAATAAAGAGCGAGTAACGGCACCAGGACTTCAGTGTTGGGGAGATGTTGGTTTATTCACCACCAGGTGGAAAGAATGAGCGACGTTTCGGTTCACACCTGAACCTTTCTCAAGCTAATTACAACAGTGCATAGTGCCACATATAAATAGGGATGCAAAGTATATACAATCAACAGTGCAATTAATAGTATATATGTAAAAAATACATTAATATACAACATATAGTTAAACACAAGTAAATATATACCAATATGTGTGTCCAGTACATGTGTTTTAAGAAACAACATCTCATAATATATGAAAAATAATGCAAAAAACATAAGGTAATATTATAATTACCCTAATCAAAAACACCAGCTCATAATGAGGGGGAGGAGCAGAGGGAACGTTCCAAGTACAAAAAGTAATATTACGTCATAAAAAACTTACAGTGTCAGGTCTCTGTGATGCATGGAATAAACCATGGCGTCCCGCAGTCGATAATGCGCATGCGCAAGATGGCGAACTGCCGGAAATGCGTCACGTGGAACGCATACCTGAAACGCAGTGTAGCCGCGCATGCGCAGAAAGTGGATTCTGTCTCGGCGTATGTTTCACATCAATATGGAAAGAAAACTCAAAAGAGTGTATAACCAACAAAATATAGTATATTATATATATAGATAGATAGCCCATATTATATATATGGGAAATATACTCGAATATCTATAATAAGAAATAATCATTTATATAGTCTAAGGGAAATGGCCACGAATCACAGCATAAATGGGGAGAACGGCTATATCTACAAATAGGCGGCCGAATCTCACAGAGACAACAAATTCTCAACCACCCACTCATGTCTTATTTTGAATTGAGGACCACATTATGAACATAAAATAGAAGAAAAATAATTTATTTCATATATTGATTATACTTTATTCCACATGATTACCACAGAGAGCATATAATACACATATAAAGTTTGTGATATACATCAAAGAAAATCTATATATAATCCTTGGAAAAAATTGATGAGGAAACGTAACCTCTGCTCCCATGATGTACATCCCTTCATATAAGTTGGTATCTGTGAATAGAAAATGTTTTATTTAAAGTGAAAAGATGAATATAGATAAAAATACACCTATAGTTATATAAATTTAAAAACAATGTCAAAAAGATCCCACCTACACTCAAAAGAATGGATCGTATAGATATATCGGACTCAAAATCAATCATGTCATATATACATGAGCTTTCAAATATGTGGGAAATATGTATATTCTACATTAAGTCCCTTTGGGGACATGGTATCAAGAGTAAAAATCCACTCAAGTTCTTTACGTTTGAGGGCCAGCTCTCTGTCACCTCCTCGTCTGTTTAGGGGTACTGAATCAATAATTTTAAAACGCATTTGGGATACATTATGTCTACAGTCTACAAAATGTCTGGAGACTGGAAGATCTCGTCTCTTGGTGTTGATACTAGATTTGTGGTTCCTCATTCTAAGCGTTACTTCCGTGGTGGTCTCACCCACATAATATAGGCCACATGGACAAATCAATAAGTAAATAGCAAAGGTGGTTTTACAAGTATAGAAGCCATGGATTTTAAAAGTTTTACCTGTTCGTGGATGACAAAAACTGTCACCCTTAATCATATGATTGCACATATTACATCCCAAGCACGGGAAGCATCCATATTTTTTAGGGGCTAAAACACTCTGTGACATCTTAGTTTTAGATCCAATATCTGCCTTTACTAGCTTATTTTTGATGGTTTTACCTTTGCGGTATGCTAATAATGGTGGCTCTTGGAATTCCTTGATCATTGGAAAAGCCCTAGTTAGTAGACGCCATTCCCTTCTCAGAATATTGCCAATTTCTGGGCTTGATGTAGAAAAAGTTGATACAAATGGTATACGAACATTTTTCTTATGCACCACTGTCTGTTTGTCTAAAAGTTGTTGTCTATCCATTTTTATCGTCTGTCTTTTATATAAATTGAGCATATCAGTTGGATATCCCCTACATTTAAATTTGTTGCACATCTCGTCCACTCTCTTGGACAGCTGATCTTCATTACTAACAATTCTTCGAACTCTAAGAAGTTGGCTGAAGGGCAATGATCTCACCATAGCCCTGGGGTGTCCACTATTATAGTGCAACAGACTGTTCCTATCAGTTTCCTTACAAAATATATCGGTGGTAAGAATGCCATCCTGTAAATGGATCTTAGTATCCAAAAACTCAACTGAAGAGTCAGAATGGATCATGGTGAATTTGATCCCCTGACACATATCATTTAGAAAAGAGTGAAATAATTTCAATTCATCCTCTGAACCGGTCCAGATGAGGAAGATATCGTCTATGTATCGCCACCACCGCAAAACATTTCTGAAGTGGTGGGACACATAGACAAGATCCTCCTCAATCCGCCGCATGAAAATATTGGCATATGTCGGGGCCATATTAGACCCCATAGCCGTACCCCTTTTTTGAAGGTAGAACTTATCACCAACCATGAAATAATTTTTAGTGAGTATGAACTCAAGTAATGTTTTAACAAATTCAATTTTTCTGTTTGAAAAATCCAGACGTGTCAGGTAGTGAAGAGCAGCTTCAATGCCTAGGGAGTGATCTATGGAGGTATACAGACTTCCCACATCAAGGGTAGCAAGGATAGACCGGCCAGGGACCCTGAGAGAGCCAATCCTGACAAGGAAATCAGTGGTATCCTTGATGTAGGAGTCAGCCCCCATAGCAAACTGTCTCAAAATTTTGTCAATAAAGATAGCTGCTGGAACAAATAACGAATCACTGCCCGACACAATGGGGCGGCCAGGGGGTTTACATGGATCCTTGTGAATCTTAGGAAGAAGGTAAAGCACCGGAGTGACCGGATGCCTTACCTTCAAAAATTCACAAAGGTCCTTATCAATAATTTTAGATAAAAAGGCCTCATCAACAAGTAATTTTAATTCATTCATAAAGGAAAATTTTGGATCACCCGATAATTCAGTATATACATCATGGTCATTCAATTGCATCTCCAATTCCTGCAGATAAAGGGACGTGTCCATCACAACAATGGCACCCCCCTTATCTGCAGGTTTAACAGTGACGGAAGTATTGTCCATCAATTCATTTAAAGCCATCTGTTCCAAGCGTGTAATATTTCTATGATAGTTATCCCTTTTATATTGCTTGTTTCTAAATGTTTGAATGTGCTTATCAACCAATGAGATATATGCCTCAACCTCATGCAAATTTTGGGGTGGCTGAAACTTACTCTTTATAGTGAGATCTAGACTTTTCAAATCAAACATATGTTCATTAGACAGGGGTACATTTATATCAGAAGAACCAAACACTGGTTGATCTGAAAAATGTGCTTTTAATCTCAATATTCTGAAAAAGCGTTTCAAATCAAGATCTAATTCAAACCAGTTGACAACATTAGTGGGACAAAATGATAACCCACGATTAAGAATTTTTAACTGTAACTGATTAAGAGAAAAGGATGAAATATTAACCACAAGATTTACGGATTCTTTTTCCTCGTCTGGTAGTGGCGATTCCCTCGTATTGGGGTTATCCTCCCCCTCGATTTGATGTTGATTGCCGGATCGCTTATGCCTCCTGCCGCCCCTGCGAGAGCGCTTTCTCCTGGTGTTTCGATATTGTCCCCTAAAAAAGGAACACTATATGGATCATCTGACAGCTCCGAATCGGTAATAAAGGCATCTGTCATCTTCTGACGCCTCCGAACATTTCTGTCCTTCTTCACTGGACCTCTATATTCTGTGTCATCCCCCTGCCAGCAATAAACTTTTCCTGATGTGTAATCGTCCAGATCACGTTGCCATTTCTGGCGTTTTGTTTTTTCAATATCATTCCGGAACTTTTTGAAAAATTCGGACATTTTATTTTGATATATTTCGTAATCAGATATTACCATCATCTCTTTGAGTTGATCATTCCTCTCAATTATTCGCGGCTTGATGATCTCAATTTCTTTTTGAAGATATTCAATATTAAGAAGTAACAAATCTTGGGAATATTTGTTAGAGATACCTTCAAATCTTTCCTTGAAGCTGGAATTGGTTGGAAAAAGATTAGGTCTCAAATGAGATCGCATCCCACGTGGTATACGTTGATTTTTAAAATATTCCCCCAGCGTCGAGAGGTGTAATTCCAAAGCAATTTGCCTTTTAGAATCAGCTTCCCACTTTTTTCTTATACTTTCAATCGTGGGTATACTCAAGAAGGCAGCATTTCCAGTGAGTCCCTGTAGGATACGATCAGCATCCTCCTGAGTGTAGGCAAACACCTGTGGTGGGTTACCAACACAATCAAAATCTCCTTCTCCCAGCATATTCAAATAGAGGTGCACGTGTTAGGATTCATACAGTTCAACTCCTTGGAATAAAATAGTAGAAATAAAGAGCGAGTAACGGCACCAGGACTTCAGTGTTGGGGAGATGTTGGTTTATTCACCACCAGGTGGAAAGAATGAGCGACGTTTCGGTTCACACCTGAACCTTTCTCAAGCTAATTACAACAGTGCATAGTGCCACATATAAATAGGGATGCAAAGTATATACAATCAACAGTGCAATTAATAGTTTATTGCTGGCAGGGGGATGACACAGAATATAGAGGTCCAGTGAAGAAGGACAGAAATGTTCGGAGGCGTCAGAAGATGACAGATGCCTTTATTACCGATTCGGAGCTGTCAGATGATCCATATAGTGTTCCTTTTTTAGGGGACAATATCGAAACACCAGGAGAAAGCGCTCTCGCAGGGGCGGCAGGAGGCATAAGCGATCCGGCAATCAACATCAAATCGAGGGGGAGGATAACCCCAATACGAGGGAATCGCCACTACCAGACGAGGAAAAAGAATCCGTAAATCTTGTGGTTAATATTTCATCCTTTTCTCTTAATCAGTTACAGTTAAAAATTCTTAATCGTGGGTTATCATTTTGTCCCACTAATGTTGTCAACTGGTTTGAATTAGATCTTGATTTGAAACGCTTTTTCAGAATATTGAGATTAAAAGCACATTTTTCAGATCAACCAGTGTTTGGTTCTTCTGATATAAATGTACCCCTGTCTAATGAACATATGTTTGATTTGAAAAGTCTAGATCTCACTATAAAGAGTAAGTTTCAGCCACCCCAAAATTTGCATGAGGTTGAGGCATATATCTCATTGGTTGATAAGCACATTCAAACATTTAGAAACAAGCAATATAAAAGGGATAACTATCATAGAAATATTACACGCTTGGAACAGATGGCTTTAAATGAATTGATGGACAATACTTCCGTCACTGTTAAACCTGCAGATAAGGGGGGTGCCATTGTTGTGATGGACACGTCCCTTTATCTGCAGGAATTGGAGATGCAATTGAATGACCATGATGTATATACTGAATTATCGGGTGATCCAAAATTTTCCTTTATGAATGAATTAAAATTACTTGTTGATGAGGCCTTTTTATCTAAAATTATTGATAAGGACCTTTGTGAATTTTTGAAGGTAAGGCATCCGGTCACTCCGGTGCTTTACCTTCTTCCTAAGATTCACAAGGATCCATGTAAACCCCCTGGCCGCCCCATTGTGTCGGGCAGTGATTCGTTATTTGTTCCAGCAGCTATCTTTATTGACAAAATTTTGAGACAGTTTGCTATGGGGGCTGACTCCTACATCAAGGATACCACTGATTTCCTTGTCAGGATTGGCTCTCTCAGGGTCCCTGGCCGGTCTATCCTTGCTACCCTTGATGTGGGAAGTCTGTATACCTCCATAGATCACTCCCTAGGCATTGAAGCTGCTCTTCACTACCTGACACGTCTGGATTTTTCAAACAGAAAAATTGAATTTGTTAAAACATTACTTGAGTTCATACTCACTAAAAATTATTTCATGGTTGGTGATAAGTTCTACCTTCAAAAAAGGGGTACGGCTATGGGGTCTAATATGGCCCCGACATATGCCAATATTTTCATGCGGCGGATTGAGGAGGATCTTGTCTATGTGTCCCACCACTTCAGAAATGTTTTGCGGTGGTGGCGATACATAGACGATATCTTCCTCATCTGGACCGGTTCAGAGGATGAATTGAAATTATTTCACTCTTTTCTAAATGATATGTGTCAGGGGATCAAATTCACCATGATCCATTCTGACTCTTCAGTTGAGTTTTTGGATACTAAGATCCATTTACAGGATGGCATTCTTACCACCGATATATTTTGTAAGGAAACTGATAGGAACAGTCTGTTGCACTATAATAGTGGACACCCCAGGGCTATGGTGAGATCATTGCCCTTCAGCCAACTTCTTAGAGTTCGAAGAATTGTTAGTAATGAAGATCAGCTGTCCAAGAGAGTGGACGAGATGTGCAACAAATTTAAATGTAGGGGATATCCAACTGATATGCTCAATTTATATAAAAGACAGACGATAAAAATGGATAGACAACAACTTTTAGACAAACAGACAGTGGTGCATAAGAAAAATGTTCGTATACCATTTGTATCAACTTTTTCTACATCAAGCCCAGAAATTGGCAATATTCTGAGAAGGGAATGGCGTCTACTAACTAGGGCTTTTCCAATGATCAAGGAATTCCAAGAGCCACCATTATTAGCATACCGCAAAGGTAAAACCATCAAAAATAAGCTAGTAAAGGCAGATATTGGATCTAAAACTAAGATGTCACAGAGTGTTTTAGCCCCTAAAAAATATGGATGCTTCCCGTGCTTGGGATGTAATATGTGCAATCATATGATTAAGGGTGACAGTTTTTGTCATCCACGAACAGGTAAAACTTTTAAAATCCATGGCTTCTATACTTGTAAAACCACCTTTGCTATTTACTTATTGATTTGTCCATGTGGCCTATATTATGTGGGTGAGACCACCACGGAAGTAACGCTTAGAATGAGGAACCACAAATCTAGTATCAACACCAAGAGACGAGATCTTCCAGTCTCCAGACATTTTGTAGACTGTAGACATAATGTATCCCAAATGCGTTTTAAAATTATTGATTCAGTACCCCTAAACAGACGAGGAGGTGACAGAGAGCTGGCCCTCAAACGTAAAGAACTTGAGTGGATTTTTACTCTTGATACCATGTCCCCAAAGGGACTTAATGTAGAATATACATATTTCCCACATATTTGAAAGCTCATGTATATATGACATGATTGATTTTGAGTCCGATATATCTATACGATCCATTCTTTTGAGTGTAGGTGGGATCTTTTTGACATTGTTTTTAAATTTATATAACTATAGGTGTATTTTTATCTATATTCATCTTTTCACTTTAAATAAAACATTTTCTATTCACAGATACCAACTTATATGAAGGGATGTACATCATGGGAGCAGAGGTTACGTTTCCTCATCAATTTTTTCCAAGGATTATATATAGATTTTCTTTGATGTATATCACAAACTTTATATGTGTATTATATGCTCTCTGTGGTAATCATGTGGAATAAAGTATAATCAATATATGAAATAAATTATTTTTCTTCTATTTTATGTTCATAATGTGGTCCTCAATTCAAAATAAGACATGAGTGGGTGGTTGAGAATTTGTTGTCTCTGTGAGATTCGGCCGCCTATTTGTAGATATAGCCGTTCTCCCCATTTATGCTGTGATTCGTGGCCATTTCCCTTAGACTATATAAATGATTATTTCTTATTATAGATATTCGAGTATATTTCCCATATATATAATATGGGCTATCTATCTATATATATAATATACTATATTTTGTTGGTTATACACTCTTTTGAGTTTTCTTTCCATATTGATGTGAAACATACGCCGAGACAGAATCCACTTTCTGCGCATGCGCGGCTACACTGCGTTTCAGGTATGCGTTCCACGTGACGCATTTCCGGCAGTTCGCCATCTTGCGCATGCGCATTATCGACTGCGGGACGCCATGGTTTATTCCATGCATCACAGAGACCTGACACTGTAAGTTTTTTATGACGTAATATTACTTTTTGTACTTGGAACGTTCCCTCTGCTCCTCCCCCTCATTATGAGCTGGTGTTTTTGATTAGGGTAATTATAATATTACCTTATGTTTTTTGCATTATTTTTCATATATTATGAGATGTTGTTTCTTAAAACACATGTACTGGACACACATATTGGTATATATTTACTTGTGTTTAACTATATGTTGTATATTAATGTATTTTTTACATATATACTATTAATTGCACTGTTGATTGTATATACTTTGCATCCCTATTTATATGTGGCACTATGCACTGTTGTAATTAGCTTGAGAAAGGTTCAGGTGTGAACCGAAACGTCGCTCATTCTTTCCACCTGGTGGTGAATAAACCAACATCTCCCCAACACTGAAGTCCTGGTGCCGTTACTCGCTCTTTATTTCTACTATTTTATTCCAAGGAGTTGATTCATCCTTACTATGGTAACGTGCACATGGCCTGATTTCCAGTCTGCATTGAGTGCTGTGTTTTTTGCATCCATTTGAACTATATATATATATATATATTTGCTCACACTTTTTCATATAAATGAATATCCTCTCTTATGTAGATTGTTTTTTCCAAGCCATCATTCATTTTCCCCTAGTTGATAAGGTCTGTAACAGTTTTCAACATCACTTTTTTGATATTCCAGTAATGGACATAGGGGTGAATGACCAGAATGTCTGACTTCTATGGACCTTAAATGGACCTTGGCATGCATTTAATTTCACATAAAGGTCTTGTTTATAGCATTTTTTTCTGATCATAAACTCACATCATACACTCACTTCTTTAGAGATTATTTGGTGTTCAGGATGAGATTCACTTTATAAATTCCCATAGTTGATGTTGTTATTGATAATAATGGTGATACTAAGGACTTATTTTATTGTTATGGTGCTATGGTGATTTTGGCCGACGATCTAATCTGGACAGGAACCATCCAACTGTTCCGAACAGCAGATGTGGGGGAAAGTAGGATTTGGCATGTTGGTTTTCCACATGCTCCATCCTTTGTTCCCATGGGAGATAATCCGCTGCCAGCTCCCCATTGACATCTACGAAAAGCATGAAAATGGTGGTCAGGAGGAATAGCTGTTCGCCATATTAGCATTCGGCTGATAGCTTTTTAATGTGTGCGGCCAGCTTTGAATGATTAGTACACATGTAGTAGAATATCTTTATTGAATTAATTAAAGAAACAGTCCTCTATAATAACATAAAATAAAATAAAAAAAGAGGCTGGAAATAAAGGTGCAGAATTTAGTGACCCTCAAAAAACACTATGACCAAGCCACTTGCTAGCAATTTTTTTTTTATTAATCCTAATTTGATTAGATTTTCCAGCTATTTGACCCCTTCCCATCCCATGATGTACATTTACATCATGGGTGGGAAGGGGTTTCCATAAAATGCTGTATATTTAAAACAGGTGGGTGTCACAGGCTCAGGAGTTGAGCCTGTGCGATTTGCAGTGGGAGGTGGCTATAATATACAGCCGGGCTCCTGCTGCGAGCCTATAATACACTGCTGTCATGAGTAGTGCAGTGTATTTTACCAGGGATTAGATGTTTAGATCTTCAAGTCCCATAGTGGGACTAAAAAAAAAGTAAAAAAAAAAACTTTTAGAAAAATTAAAACATTTACGTTTTAAATAATAAAATAAAAAATCGCCTTGTTTCCCTGATCAAGTCCTTTATGATTGGTATCATTGCATTCGTAACGACCTAATCTATAACAAAAAAATCATGTTATTTATCCAACGTGGTGAACGACGTAAAAAGAATAAATAAAAAATAGTCAGAGAATTGCTTATTTTTGGTCACGTACCAATAAAAACTACAACTTGTACTCTAAAAATCAAGCCATTACACAGCTCCATCGATGGAAACTTAAAAAAGTTATGCTTCTCAGAATATGGTGACACAAAAACATCATTTTGAAAAAATATGTGGTTTTTATTGTATAAAGGTAGTAAAACATCCAAAAAACGATATAACTTTTATATCGCCGTAAACATATTGACCTGCAAAATACAGTTGTAATAATGAATGATATGACCCAATATAGATAGTGACAAGTCAGACCGCAGAATGCAGTTAACAAGTCCTAAATACCACACGATGAACGTTGTAAAAATGTAACCAAAAAAATTGGTGTTTTCTTTTCTATCCCCACCGAAAAATGAATAAAGATTTTCAATATATTATATGAATCCCAAAATGGTGCCAATTACAACGTGTCCTTCATTTTATTGGAACGCTAAGATGCAAAACGATGGACCACACTCATTTATACACCCAGCAACTTTACACCCATAACCTCACAGTTGAACCCTTTAGATGCAGCAAATATGATGAAGATTTTTGGACCTTGTGCTGCATATGGGACTAGTGAAGAAGAAAAAAATGTGGCAATATTGGAGCATGAACACTATACCCGGAATTACCATATAGCCATGCCCCATCGTACAGATGGCATTGTATGTCGCTTACAAGCTATCGTGATGTGCAGGCCAGATGGAAACATTCCCTCAGGTTCAGGAGGTGATTATAAAAACCCTAATATTAGAGGGCCCAAGCACATCCGCTTCAAAATGTCATTATCTCCGCTGGAAGCCAGGCCATCTGTGTTGTTCCATGGCAACACTTTCCCATCAAAGTTCCCCAGACTATAAAATAGGAAGGACCCAAAAAAGGTGCATAGTGCGTTCCAAAAGGGGATAAGAAAGGACACCATTTATAAGTGCAATACCTGCCCCGAAAAAACCTTACCTGTGTATAAAGGCTTGCTTTAAGGTGTACCACACATCTATAGATTATGATTTTTTTTAATTAATTTCCCCCATTATTATAACACCTTATTATGCCCTGATATACTCTACACAGCTTAAATAGGCCACCACATTATAATTTTAAATACCAGTGATTCCCCAAACAAAACTACTACCAAGCAAAATCTGTACTCCAAAAGTCAAAGGATAGTCCTTCCGAGCCTGACAGTGTGCCCAAATATCAGTTTATAACCACATATGGGGTATTGCCATACTCAGAAAAACCCACTTAACTATGTATGTGGTGTGTGTTACCAGTGATACAATCTGGGCACAACATAATGCGCACTGAAATGGCATATCTGTGCCATTGCAATTTTCACTCTGAAACATCTATTGCGTACTAATTTCTGCAAAACACCTGTGGGGTTAAATTGTTTATTTACTTGAGGGTGAATTTTTCAAAATGGGGTTACTTCTCTGGGTTTTCCACTGTGCTGGTACCTCAGGGGCTCCTTCCACTCTGAGCCCTGCTGTGTGTCCAAACAATAGTTTACAACTACATATGAGGTATTGCCTTACTCGGGTCAAATTGCATAACACATTTTAATATGCTTTTGGTCCTGTATTTATTATGAAAAGTAAAGATTTTCAGCTAAAACGACATTTTATTGAATTTTTTTTTTATTATTTTCAGAGCCCAATTCTCATTAATTCTATGGGGTCAAAATGCTAACTATACCCCTAGATAATTTCCTTTACTAGTTGTAATTTCTAAAATGTGGTCACTTCTAAGAGGTTTCCACTGTACTGGTACCTCAGGGGCTTTGGAAATGCGACATGTGTCTAAAGACCATTCCAGCAAAATCTGCGCCACAAAAGCCACATCTGCCCAAGCAGCAGTTTACAACCACATATGAGATGAATAGCGTAACAAAATGTGAAGTGCTATTTCTCCTATATCCTTTGTGGAAATTAAATAATTTGAGCTAAAACTACATATAATTGGAAAAAATATTTTTTTATCATCTTTACTGTCCAATTCTAATAAATTCTATGAAACACCTCGGGGGTCAACATTCTTACTACACCTAAACGTGTTTCTTATGTTATGGAAACTCAAGGCCTCTGCAAACCTGAAATGGTGCCTGGAAATTAGAAAAAAACAGAGGCCTCAAAATTCACAAGGTGCTCCTTCAATTCTAAGTTAATCCGCAGAATCAGGGTAATAAAGATTGAGCCCCATTTCTCTGTTAACACTTGCTTTGTTACAAAAATGTTATTATGTTATCTGCCAAAAAAAAGTAAAAAAATTTACCTTCACTTTGCTTTCATTTCTGTGAAAGACCTAAAGGGTTACTAAACTTCCTAAATGCCCTTTTGAACACTTGGAGGGGTGTGATTAATAGGGGTTTCTAATATGCTGGCCACTCAAAGCCAATTCAGAACGGTATTGGTCCCTAAAAAAATTGGCTTTGGAAATAAAAACTACTGCTAAATCTATAAGCCTTTTAACATCCTAAAAAATTAAGAGAACATTTAGAAAAAAGATGCCAACAGAAAGTAGACATATGGTGAATGTTAATTATTAACTAACTTGTGTGGTATAACTATATGTCTTACAAGGAGACAAGTTACAATTTTGAAAATGGCAAATTTTTCTAAATATTCTGTCAATTTCAGATTTTTTTTTATATAAATAAATAAGTAAAAGCATTACAAGTTATTACCACATAAAGTGACACATCAGATTTGAAAAATGGGGCTGTGTCCTGAAGTCCAAAATAGCTGCATCCTTAACAAAACTGTGACATTTTTCCTCTATAGCGTATTATGAAAGAATCTTGAAAATTAAGTTTACATGTAACTTTCAAGCAGCTGATTTGTTGTTATTATTACTTTAGTAAAATAGAAGTCAAGCCACTTAAAGGGGTTGTCCACTACCCGACAACTGATGACCTATCCACCGGATAGGTCATCAGTATATTATCGGTGCGGGTCCGACACCCGGACCCCGCACCGATCAGTTGCTCCGGCTGCCTTTTGGGCATCAGATGTCATTGTGCAATATACAATGTCCTGATCCGGAAGCAGTTGGCTCCGTACATTGCATAACGGCCATGCTGCCGAACTGCAGCTCTCCTCCTATTCACTTGAATAGGAGAAGAGCTGCAGTACTGGCAGAATGGTCCTTGGCCCCCTTAGGCACCAGTGCCTGGGTGTGACCGCTACCTCTTATTTCTATCTCAGACTGCTCAACATGTTCTGTATATCAGTCTTCAGTGACTGTCAGTCTCCCCAAATAGGAGAGTGTTAGAAACTGTGTTGCACTGCACAGAATTTTGGGCAAACAATTTTAAATGACAAAGCTATAACAGAATTTAAAAGCAAACTACTAGAAGACCCACTAGTGTACAGTAAATACATAAAAATAAATGTTTTAATGTTTTGCTTCCTTGGTGGGTTATCAGTTTATGGATTTACAGTTCCAAAACCTGTAGCTACTGTACTTCTAAATTCACATGATAATCTAACCTGTAATCTAGTTTTGTGCAGCCTTGTCACAGGGATATTGTATGGATGCAAACCACCATCACATCGATATCCATACATGTACACACATATGTGTAGTAGCTGCTACTATTCACACGAGTTAGGATATGAACATTGACGTGTTCAAGGTGAGGAGATTGGCAGCGAATGCAACCAGGCTGTGGATAAATGGAGTACTGCGATTTCGGTAACTTTTATAGGCTTTAATAGAGAGAGACGCATACGCTTCTCCATTCAGGCTCTCTGGGTAAAAGCCATTATCAGCCATCTTACTTTGCAGGACAATGACCATGGGATCCCTGTTGAGAGGTAAGGACCTATCAGATATATATGGGATGGAAAACCAATTTAACAATGTGAGAACACAATAAAAACATATTGTCATGTATAAACTTAAGCCATGTATTGTTCTTCTCATTAGCAAAGTACAATTTGTAAACATGTCGGTGAACCAGTATGAGTAGCTATTGTGGACTTAACCTGTTAGTGACCCCAAAATTATTGCAGTGCATTATGAAAGCGATCAAATGATCACACAGTGAAGTCCCCTAGTGGGACTAAAAGACAAGTTTAAAAAAGTTTAATAAAGTTAATAATAAATAAATCAAAATCCCATGTAAAAAAAACATTAAAAACCCACTTTTTCCCCTTACAAAATGCTTTATTATGAAAGAAAATTAAAAGAGTTACACATATTTGGTATCGCTGCGTCAGTAACAACCCCAACTATAAAACGATTACATTATTTAAAAATTCATAAAAAGTGATGAAAAAGTCGCATGTACTCCAAAATGATACCAATAAATACTACAAGTCATCCTAAAAAATCCTCATAAAGCTGCATCGTCGGAAAAATAAAAAATGTATGGCTCTTAAAATATGGCGACACAAAAACAGGATTTTGAAAAAGAATATGTTTTTACTGTGTAAAAGTAGTAAAACATAAGAAAATTATATAAATTTGCTATTGTCGGAATCACAACGACCCGCTGAATAAAGTTATTATGTTATTTATACCACACTGTAAAATTTAGGAAGCAAAAAAGTGTGGTGAAATTAGCGGGGACCGATCGCGGTGGTCCACGCTGATTAAACCCTTAGAAGCTGCGTACAATAGCGATTGCGGCTTCTTAGTGGTTAAACCACCATCAACATCCCCCTATATGATAGCGGGCACCGATGGCAGCTATGGCAGTTAGGCCTCCGGCTATGCCATCTACAGAAGCCTTGTGGGTCCTGACAAAGTCAGGACCCACTATGCTTGCTGTGAGCGAGTATCTGACAGCTCTAATACACTGCACTACGCATGTAGTGCAGTGTATTAGAATTGCGATCAGGTCCTTCTGCCTTCAAGTCAAGTTGTCTAAAAAAAAAAAAGTTTAAAAGTAATAAAAGTTAAAAACCTCCCTTTTTCCCTCATCAGTCCTTTATTATTAAAAAAATACATAAATAAACTATACATAATTGGTAACGCCACGTCCATAACGGCCTGAACTACAAAATTATTTTGTTATTTATCCTGCACGGTGAACGCCATGAAAGAAAATAATAATAAACCATACCAGAATCACAATTTTTTGGTTACTTCACCTCCCCAAAAAATGGAATAAAAAGAGATCAAAAAGTCGCAGGTAGCTAAAATGATACTAATCAAAATTACAGTTCGTTACGCAAAAAACAAGCCCTCGCACGGCTTTCTTGATGGAAAAATAAAAAAGTTATGGTTCTTAGAATATGTCAACACAAAAAGTAAATGATTTTTTAGAAAAAGTATTTTATTGTGCAAACGTTATAAGACATAAAAAAAACTATAAACATATGGTATCGCCGTAATCGTATCGCCCCGCAGAATAAAGTGAATATGTCATTTATAGTGCAAGGTGAACGCTGTTAAAAAAAAAAAGGAATGAAAAAACATAGTCGAATTGCTGTGTTTTAGTCACCACGCTTCTTAAAAATAGAATAAAAACTGATCAAAAATTCACATGCACCCCATGACAACTACAATGAATTCCTCAAGTGGTCTAGTTTTCAAAATGGGGTCATTTTTTTGGGGCTTCCCCTGTACTGCTACCTCAGAAGCAGTGCAAATGCGACATTGCTCCCAGAAACCAATCCAGCAAAATCTACATGCCAAATAGCACTCCTGCCTTTCTGAGCCCTGCCGTTTGTCCAACCAGCAGTTTATGACCCCGTATGAGGTATTGCCGTAATCGGGAGAAATTGCTTTTCAAATGTTGGGGTGCTTTTTCTCCTTTATTCCTTGTAAAAATTTGTACCTTTTATCAGGAAAATTTGAATTTCTATTGCACAGCCTAATTCCACAAAATGCAGCAAAAAACCTGTGGGGTCTAAATGCCCAAAATACCCCTCGATAAGTTTCTTGAGGGGTGTAGTTTGCCAAATAGTGTCACTTTTGTGGGGTTTCCACTGTTTTGGTACCACAAGACCTCTTCAAACTGGACATGGTGCCTAATAAAAAGGAGGCCTCCAAATCCACTAGGTTAAGAAGCTTTCTAAATGCTGTTATGAATACTTTGAGGGGTCTAGTTTTAAAAATGGGGTGTTTTATGGGGGTTACTAATATAGAAGGTGCTGAAAGCCACTTCAGAACTGAACTGGTACCACTAAAAAAAAAGGCTTTTGACATTTTATGAAAAATATGAGAAATTGCTGCTTATGTTCTAAGCCTTGTAACATCCTAGAAAAATAAAAGAATGTACAAAAAATTATGGCAACATAAAGTAGACATATGGGGGATGTGAACTAGTAACTATTTTGTGTGGTATTACTATATGTTTTACAAGCAGATACATTTAAATCAGAAAATGCTATTTTAAAAAAAAATTCTCTACATTTTGCTATTTTTCACAAATGAACATTGAATATATCGACCAAATTTTACAACTAACATAAAGTCCAATGTGTCACAAGAAAACATTCTCAGAATAGCTTGGATAGGTATAAGCATTCCAGAGTTATTACTGCATAAAGTGACACATGTCAGATTTGAAAAATGGGCTCTGAGCCTTAAGGCCCAAACTAGGCTCGGTCCTTAAGGGGTTAAGGCCTAAAATAGGCTGGTCACTAAGGGGTTAATCACTAAACATCTACCTTAGGCAAACAACTCACAAATAAAAGTAGAAAACATACAAAATAACCAACCACAACCTTTATAAATAGCTGGTGAATTACATCAGAGAGAACTACACATAATCCTTTATTTATTCAGAGTTTACAACATCATAGAACAACAAGTAACAGGCACGGGGAAAAAAGGTCACACTAAGCTTTTATTTCTCATTAGGTTTTAAAAAGATAAGTGTCACTAGTATCAGTTGTGAATACAGCTTTAATGAATAACACTTCAATTACGAAGACATCAGTGACAGATAATAACTTTCTCTACATGTCAACGTTTCGAAGAAGTTCTTGCGTAAATCATACTTGTCGTAAATCTTATGTGTCACGTGTAAATCAAACTTTTTGCAGAATGGCAGGAGAGAAAATTTGAAACATTTGAAATATAAGGAAATAAAAAATAATAACCTAATGTGAATCATTTTGCAAGACCCAACAACCTACTTCACTGTTAAATGGGTCTTCACGCCTTGTTGAATTAGAGAGACTATTAA
Organism: Rhinoderma darwinii; assembly: GCF_050947455.1. Taxonomy (NCBI): domain Eukaryota; kingdom Metazoa; phylum Chordata; class Amphibia; order Anura; family Rhinodermatidae; genus Rhinoderma; species Rhinoderma darwinii. The sequence goes on along the minus strand of NC_134691.1, from coordinate 221,790,256 downwards.
AGTGTGATCACTTACTATTGAGAACCGTCCCTGTCCCAGTTCTCAGCTGGACTGGAGTCTATACATGAGTGGTTTCTCCAAGGAAAATAGTGGGAGCTACCGAAACAGCTGAGAGGGTGCACACAATTGTTTCTTGAGATTGGTGTGGGCCCTAGTGAATTGGTTAAAGCCCTTTATTCACAAGATCATAATCAAAATATGAAAATACAAAATAAATTATATGGCAGTTTATGACAAATTAAGTCTCCGCTATACAGGGGTGGTTTTTGCCTTTCTCTATATTTCTATTGGGGTTTGAAAGAATACAAGTTTAAACTTGATAGACTTATCCTAGACTAACTGCGTAACTATATATAAATATATTCAAGAGACAAAGTCATGGCAACTTTAAGTGTACTTTATGTCATAATGCTATAATCTTTTACTCTTTTGTTATCTCAGAGCTTTAAAGTGACATGGCTACAGGCTTTTCTTGTCATTGGATAGATGAACACTTAAGACTCAGGAATAACAAATTTTTAATATATTGTGGAAAGCAATGGAAGATTGTAAACTCAGCAGCCCAAATGGGTCAGAAAGGTAAGTGTCTCACCAAATGTTTTATTTATTTTTGCCGTCATACAGTTTATAACATTTAAGATAATGATATATAACTTGAGTTGTTCCTCAAAGATTCTGCTACTATTTTTCTGTATATCTATTTCTAGTGAAATTGTCATGCAATACAAACCTATAGTATAGACTGATTAAAAAACAGAACGTTATATATTTTTTTTATTTATATAACTACAATACTTAGTCATTCTAGCTAAAAATGCATTTGACATCCCAGCTACTGGCATTAAAAATTGTGGGCAATATGATGTTTGAAGTGGGTCCTTGACAGCACTCGACCAATAACCCAAAAAGCATATTATGAAGATGAATTATTATTATATTTATTATTATTAATACTATCACTCCTTTACGGGGAGTTCACACAGAGTTTTTTTTTTACGAGTTTTTTGAAGCGGAAACCACATCGGAAAAACCGGCTCGGTAAAAAGAAGGGACATGCCCTATCTTCAGGTGTTTACGCCTGACCTGCCATTGACATCAATGGGTGGCAGAGAAAGCGTATTTTGCAGCGTTTTTTGCCGGTGTCGCTCAACAGCAGCGAGCAAAAAACGCACCGAAAATTGGCGTGCAGGCAGAGCAAAATCTGCCTCAAAATTACTAACAGAATTTTGAGGCAGATTTTCCTCCTGCAAAAAATTCTGTGTGAACCCAGCCTTAGGAAAATTGAGCACTGTATAAATTGAGTAAAATCCACAAAGATTCTACATTCTATTTTTAGAGTATTCAAAAATTCCAAAAATGATCCAAGCTTCTTGACAAGAGTTGAGCTGTAGTTGGATTTACAGTGTTTGCCAGGTTTTAATAATTTTCTACTAAGGAACCATAGTTCTATCATTTATCAACGGGGGCTAAATAGAGATACATTTTTAATGTGGTTGTCCATTATTAAAAAAAGCATCTAAGTTTTTTTTTCCAAGAACAGCACACTTGTCGAAGGGTTGTGACTGATATTGTGAATGATACTGCAGCTCAATAAATAAAAAATAGACCCAGGAATCTGGCAGGCAAACATTTAAATAATTAATAACACCAGTTTGCCAAAAGGCAAAATAAAGCCCTTATTTCCCAGATATCGAATAATTAGTGGATAGAAAAATAAAATGTAACTTTTATTCAATAAAGTATATTGACAAACGTAACCACACTTATTTAAAAATACCACTGTGGTCTGATAGCATGGATAGTATCTCAATCTAATATAACAACAACTGTTGCAAGATGTGCGTAATATCTTCATTGTGTATCATTTAGACTTGCGGCTGCAGGGCGCTTTTGTTGTATAACAATCAAATGCCCGCAATGTTTTAAAATACAACAAGCCCTCCCAACATTTTTCGCCACATCCGTGGCATCCTCAGGGGTATTGGGGTTAAGGTATTGCAGCTCTGCCCCATTCAAGTGGCATGCGAAGTTCACGACAATCAGTGCACTTGTGAATTTTCATGGCTCTATTCTTGGCTGATATTGGCTTTTGGTTTCACACATAGGATGACTGAGTTTTACTATAGGACAGGGGGAAATTCATAATGGTACTACTGTGCAAGGAGAGGCATGGATGGATAGCTTGATGATTTTATGGATGGAACTCTTGATACATTTTTATATTACATCCTACTATAAACAAATCATAAATGTTGTCTGTGAAAATGGAGAAATCCACATTGAAAATACCGTCTGACATGTCATAGCTATATTTGATGAAGCTCGTGTGTTTGGAATCCCATGATTGCTGTAAAGCTCCAGGTCCCCTGCAAGGCTTCTCTCAGACACGTGAAATCTCCAACATGATTTAGCGATTCCTCACCATTATTATTTTAAGGTTTCTTGAAGTGTAAGTCCAACTCTAGCACAAGCATCCACCTACCTTTCACCTTTATTCTGCAAAGCATATGCTCACAAGCAATAACTGTGAGTTTGGAGTAGTCAAACTAGATGACTATTCCAATGACTAATATACATTTATACTATCAGTCTGTTTTCTTGCCATTTCTTAAAAGAACTATTCATTTACTTGAGGGAAGTACAATAATTTTGGTGGAAAGTTAACACGTTCTTCTTCCAGAATAATTATGCTCAATGTCAGGACATACATTACACAACTTATGTGCTACCTATGTACAGTAGTAGTGAGAGGCAGGTTATGATTAACATCATTGTTTGTTTTTTTTCCTCTTTGTTTTAAAATCATGTTTAAAGAGGCTCTGTCACCAGATTATAAATTCCCTATCTCCTACATAGTCTGATCGGCGCTGTAATGTAGATAACAGCAGTGGGTTTTATTTAAAAAGAATGATCATTTTTGAGCAAGTTATGAGCAATTTTAGCTTTATGCTAATTAGTTTCTTAAAGACCAACTGGGCGTGTTTTTACTTTTGACCAAGTGGGCGTTGTAAAGAGAAGTGTATGAGGCTGACCAATCAGTGACCAATCAGTGTCCTGCACTTCTCATTGTTCCAGCCCAGCTTCTTTCACTGCACAATCACACTGTGCTGTGGATCATGCTGGGCTGGAACAATGAGAAGTGTATGAGGCAATCAGGTCAGCATCAGACACTTCTCTGTACAACACCCAGTTGGTAAAAAGTAAAAGCACGCCCAGTTGGTCTTTAAGAAACTAATTAGCATAAATCTAAGGGTATGTTCACACGGCGGGGGTCCGTAACGGCTGAAATTACGGGGATGTTTCAGCCTGAAAACATCCCCGTAATTTCAGCCGTACCGGCATGTGCAGGCGCTTGAACGCCGCGTCAATTACGGCCGTAATTAGCGCTGCTATTCATTGGAGTCAATGAATAGCGGCTCCAATTACGGCCAAAGAAGTGACAGGTCACTTCTTCTACGCGGGCGTCTATTTACGCGCCGTCATTTGACAGCGGCGCGTAAATATACGCCTCGTGTGAACAGACAAACGTCTGCCCATTGCTTTCAATGGGCAGATGTTTGTCAGCGCTATTGAGGCGCTATTTTCGGGCGTAATTCGGGGCAAAAACGCCCGATTTACGTCCGTAAATAGGCCGTGTGAACATACCCTAAAATTGCTCATAACTTGCTCAAAGATGATAATTTTTCAAAATAAAAACCACTGCTATTCTCTACATTACAGCACCAATCAGGTTATGTAGGAGATAGAGCACTTATAATCTGGTGACAGAGCCTCTTTAATTCAAGGTAAACTGTAAAATATGATTAGAATTCAAAAGAAAATGAGCTGAGGTTACAATATATTAACTCAATTATTTTAATCTTAACACTGTTTCTAAAATAGATAAATCACATAAACACAAATATAACATAAAAATATGTTGTCTAGAGCGTCCATCGGCAGCCCTTGCAAATTTGATGGGAAGAATAGCACTTAATGCAGCCCTATGCTTTCCGACAAAATGACAGACACCATGACAGTACTAGATGGACTGGATTGTAAGCCATTTAGGTCCGTCGGACGCCAGTGGTATACGTCGTACAACAGATCTGGTAGAGCATTGTGGTTTCCGTTATGAATGGAAGCCACCATGCAATTGGCTTTACCTTTATAGTTAAAAAACAAAACATTTCTCCATTGTTTTATATCATCTCTGGCCCAAACCATTAATAATTGCTAATCTCTTAGGCCAGTTTCACATGGCGTTAATACATCCATAAATTATGGTCTGCTTAATGGCTACAGCACCCGGCCCCGCCGTAATTCTATTCAGCTGCACATAGATCACCATAGAACCAAAAAGCAAACCCTGAAATGTGGCTGCATTACCACTACACTTTTAGAGCATTGTCTATACTGGATACACTTCACCATTTAGTGGTGAGCAGTATTAGATATATATGGGATTTCAGCTACTGGGTGTAAACAAGAGTGTTCTTATACATTGACATCAAACAATAATAATAACGATAACATGTTTGGTTTTTGTCAAGCTTTTTAAATACGAAACACCTCTTTTTTATGTGCATGGAGAACACTTTGCATCCCTTTTTTTACAGGTCAATGGTTATATTTGTATTTCACAGCATTCTGCTAGTTGGAAAAATGAAAAAACTAATTTAGCAAACTTTAGCAAAAGTGAATTGTACAACAGTGACAAAAACCTTATCAAAATAAACTTTTTCTGTTTGCAGCCCGCCTGGTATGGAGAGCACGAAACACGCAGGTAAGATAAAAAGAAGGTAAAACTTATTGATAGTTAATGTGCAAACAAAAGTCTAGTTCAATCAATGTCTTTATCTGTGATAGGAAACTATAGACAGGAAATTGTGTAAATAATATAGATACTTGCGTACGTGGAAACATTGCTGGATAAATAATCCATAGCCACCTGTTACTGCATATTACTGTGTGCGCTGGAACCCATGGAAACCAATCAGATAATGCTGAAGTTAAATGTAGTACAAGTCACTCATTTTTACTAAGAAAGATACAGAAAAAAACTGAGAAAGATGGAAGTATCTGCTGTAAAGCTCCTATTGATTACAATAGGAGCAGCACAGTGAGGCTGTTGGCTGCGGATGGCTAAGAGACGGAGTACAGGTATCTGTCTACTGCTGGGGATTCAGCTTTCCTTCAGGGGAACAGAACAAGCGACTTACCGGAATCACCTGTTCCAATGCACCAGCAGCAGCCAACGGAACCCGTGGACTTCAATGGGACGTGTCTCCGTGGTTATACTCAAAACATTAGTGCAGCTTGCTGTGCTATTCTTTTCAGTATTTTCTGGCGGATCTGCGACGGAGGACGCTAATGGAGCCTTCAACGCAGATGTGAAGGGGCTATTACAGTCAGTTACAGGAGTAAGCAGCATGGGTGTCTGTACAGCTGTAACTCAGAATGGAGAAGGACTCCACTATTAAACTACATTACAAAAATAAAGCTTATTGTAAGCACTGCAACATATGATTTTTCAGTTATTACTCGAGGTGCACTTTAAGCTTACCTTTTTAGTGATAACAATGAATTACAGGACCCTTATATATAGCTGCCAAATAACAAAATTATGGCTGCATATGTCAGTTATTGATAGATGTACAGCATGCATTGTTAATCTAATCTACTGTTGCTTTAGTTACAGGTACATATACAAGGTGTAGGATCATATGAAAACTCTTTGAATGCAACTATGCTGTAATGTGTAATGCAGGAAATTAAAGTACCTCAGTCACAGATTAAAATTCATAATAACCTACTCATAAAAAAAATCTTAATTCCCATAATAGGAAGATCTGGGAACTCCACACTTCCTAAACTGTATCTTGATAATATAGTGTTGTTCATGACGTCCCACTGCAATGTATTATTATTAGAATTATTTGTATTATTATTTTTATTATTAATATTATAATAATTTGTATTCATATTAGTATTAATAAAATATGATTTGTATATACCATAAATTAGTTTATGTTTACGCCTGCATCATGACTTCTGTTTAAAACGGAGCCATAACAACTATACCGAAACTGTCTTCAAACAGATACCAGCAAATCCAGAGTAGAGATGAGCAAATTTCCCACACATTCGATTTAGTCAGAGTAAATTCATCCTGATTTGAAAGTGCCCCAATTGCCCTGAAAAGTCGTGTATGATACTCTGAGGTCATTTAGGAATATATCCAACCCCTTTCAATGTCAAAGTGACAGCAACATACAGGGCTTGGGTAAACAGATAGTAGCCAATGATAACAGACAGCCTGTTTAAAAACACACTGCACTGTCTTTTTTTTAACCCCTTCAGGACTGAGCCTGTTTTGGCCTTCAGCACGAAGCCGATTTTTCAAATCTGATATGTGTCACTTTATGTGGTAATAACTCCGGAATGCTTTTACCTATCCAAGTGATTCTGAGATTCTTTTCTCGTGACATATTGTACTTTATGATAGGGAAAAAATTTGGTCGATAAATTCAATACTTATTTGTAAAAAACACAAAGATTTAGAGAAAATTAGCAAAAATTTGCATTTTTCTAAATTTAAATGTATTTGCTTGTAAGACAGATAGTAATACCACACAAAATACTTACTAGTTTACATTTCCCATATGTCTACTTTATGTTTGCATCATTTTTTGAACATTCTTTTATTTTTCTAGGACGTTACAAGGCTTAGAACTTTAGCAGCAATTTCTCATATTTTCAAGAAAATTTCAAATGCCTATTTTTTCAGGGACCAGTTAAGATCTGAAGTGGCTTTGAGGGCCTTATATATTAGAAAGTCCCCATAAATCACGCCATTTTGAAAACGGCACCCCTCAAAGTATTCAAAACAGCATTCAGAAAGTGCTTTAACCCTTTAGGCGTTTCACAGGAATTAAAGCAAGTAGAGGTGAAATTTACAAATTTCATTATTTTTTTCGAAAATTTATTTGTAATACATTTTTTCTGTACCACAGAAGGTTTTACCCAAGAAATGCAACTCAATATTTATTGCCCAGATTCTGCAGTTTTTAGAAATATCCCACATGTGGTCCTAGTGCGGTAATGAACTGAAACACAGCCTCAGAAGCAAAGGAGCACCTAGTGGATTTTGGGGCCTCCTTTTTCTAGAATATATTTTAGGCACCATGTCAGGTTTGAATAGGTCATGTGGTACCAAAACAGTAAAGACCCCCAAAAAGTGACCCCATTTTGGAAACTATACCCCTCAAGGAATTTATCTATGGGTATAGTTAGCATTTTGAACCCACAGTTTTTTTGCTAAATTTATTTGAATTAGTATGTGAAGATGAAAATCTACTTTTTTTGTGAAAAAACGTAGAAATTTTAAATTTTTACAAGGAATAAAAGTAGAAAAACACCCCAACATATGTAAAGCAATTTCTTCCGATTATAGTAATACCCCATATGTGGTAATAAACTGTTTGGACCCACAGCAGGCCTCAGAAGAGAAGGAGCACCATTTGGATTTTGGATTTCTGATTTTGCTGGAATAGGTTTCAGTGCCGTGTCGCGTTTGCAATGCACTGGAGGGATGAAAACAGCGGAAACCCCCCAAAAGTGACCCCATTTTGGAAACTACACCCCTCAAGGAATTTTTCTAGGGGTAAAGTTAGCATTTTGACCCCACAGTTGTTTTGCTGAATTCATTGGACTTAGTCTGTAAAGGTAAAAATCTACTTTTTTTCTGTAAGAACTTAGACATTTTTAATTTTTACAAGGAATAAAGGAGAAAAAGCACCCCAACATTTGTAAAACAATTTCTCCTGATTACGTAAATACCCCATATGTGGTAATAAACTGCTGTTTGGACCCACACCCGGGCTTAGAAGGGAAGGAGCGCTATTTGGCTTTTGGAGCTCAAATTTAGCTGGAATAGTTTTTGGGTGTCATGTCGAATTTGCAAAGCCACTGAGAGACCGAAACAGTGGAAGCCCCCCAAAAGTAACCCCATTTGGGAAACTACACCACTTAAGGAATCTATCTAGGGGTATAGTGAGCATTTAGGCCCCACACGTCTTTTGCAGAATTTATTAGAATTAGGCCGTGAAAATTAATATCAACATTATTTCCACTAAAATGTTGCATTTTTTCACAAAGGATAGAGGAGAAAATGCACCCCAACATTTGTAAAGCAAATTCTCCCGAGTACGGCTATACCTCACATGTGGTCATAAATGTTTTTTCATTAGAAAGTAAGTAACCCTTTCCGAACTGATCCATGTTTCGCTTTTTTCTTTTTCGTTTTTCCTCCCCGCATTCCGAGAGCCACAACTTTTTTTATTTTTCCATCAATAGAGTGGTGTGAGGGTTTATTTTTTGCGGGATGAGCTGTCGTTTTTATTGGTACCATTTTTTGGTACATAAGACTTTTTGAGCACTTTTTATTACATTTTTTGGTAGAGCCAAGGTGACCAAAAAACTACGATTTTGCCGTTTAAAATTCTTTATTTTTCACGGCGTTCACCATGCGAGTTCAATAATGGTATATTGTAATAGCTTGGACTTTTACGGACGCAGCAATACCAATTTTGTGTATTTTTTTTTATTTTTTACATTACTTTAGAGAAAAAATCGTTAGATCACTGGTAGAATACACTGCAATACTAATGTATTGCAGTATATTGTCATTTTTACAGGCTCCTGTAACAGCGTGATCGCTGTTTCTGTCCGTTAGTAATACACAGCTGACACCCGCAGTGTATGGCGCGGGCTCAGCACGTGAGACGCTCCATATATCACCCCCCACACACCACGACATGCTATTAAGTCATGGTGCGCGAAGGGATGGTGCAGAGTAAAAATTAAAATTTTCCACTGATGTGCCATTTTAGTGCACTATATGTTGAGCCCAGTTTGTGCCACAAATACCTCATAAAATATTAACCGGGTTCTCCCGGGTATGGCGATGCCATATCGGTGGACGTAAACGGCTGTTTAGGCACGCTGTAGGGCTCAGAAGGGAGGGAGCGGCATTTGGCTTTTGGAGCGCAGATTTTGCTTGGTAGCAGTTCTGTTTGGCGTTTTGCTGGTATTTCAGTTTATAATGTAGTGGTACATGTAGGCTGGGCAGAGTACATCAGGGCATAATAAGAGGGTATAATAATGGGGTAAATAAATAATAATCCGCAGATATGTGGCCAGTGTCACACTGATAAATGGTGCCCAATCTTATCCTCTTTTGGAACGCTCTGCACATTTTGCATCGCCATAATCTGGGAGCCTGAACTTTTTTTATTTTTTCACCACCGGAGCTGCGTTAGGGCTTATTTGTTGAGGGACAATCTGTAATTTTCATTGGTACCATTTTGGGGTACATGCGATTTTGTTGATCACTTTTTATTCCATTTTTCGGCAAGCCAGTTGACCAAAAACCATCAATTCTGACAATGATTTTTATTTATTTTTTACGGCGTTTACCCTGGGCTATAAATGACCATTATATTTTATTCTGCGGGTCGGTACGATTACAGCGATACTATATGTATATAGGTTTTTTTATGTTTTGCAGCGTTTGCGCAATAAAATCACTTATTTAGAAAATAAATTATTTTTTAAGTCACCATATTCTGAGAGCCATATCTTTTTTATTTTTCACTCAAAAAAGCTGTGTAAGGGCTTGTTTGTTTGCGGGACGGGTTGTAGTTTGTATCGGTACTATTTTGGCGTACATGCGACTTTTTGATCACTTTTTATTGTATATTTTGGGAAGGATGGTGACCAAAAAATAGTGATTCTCGCATTGTTTTTCGTTTATTTTTTTTGCGGTGTTCACCGTGCGGGAAAAATTATATTATAGTTTTATAGTTGGGGTCGTTATGAACGCGGTGATACCCAATATGTGTACTTTTTTTTTACGTGTTCATTTTTTTCCTATAATAAAAGACTTATAGGAAAAAAAAAGCAGTTCTTGTTTATGTCACTTAGAACTTTTATTTTTACACTTTTTTTAAAACATTTTTATTCTTTTTTTTACTTTTTTCACTTGTCCCACTAGGGGACACTTAGACTTGCAGCTTTGATCGCTGCTGGAATACATTACACTACCTACGTAGTGTAATGTATTCTAACTGTCATTGTGACGTAACAGTCACACTGACAGGAAGCCTACGACGACTAGCCTCCGGCTGGTCCTCATAGGCTTCTGTACATGGCAGCCCAGAAGCCATTGTCTGGCGTCCGGTTGCCATGGGTACCATCGCCAGCCCCCGTGATTTCACGTGGGCTGCCGATCGGCGCTAAAATCCTTCGATGTGGCGATCGGAATCGACCGCCGCATCGAAGGGGTTAACTGCCGAAATCAGCGGCGATGGGCCGCTGTTCGGCAACGGGGAATGCAGGGCAGACACCCTGTACAGTTAACCGCCGCTGCGGTGAAGCGCCACTCGGCGGTTAACTGTCAAAGCACAGACGTAACTGCACGTCAAGGTGCGCAAACTTACTGCACACATTGACGTGCAGTTACGTCAAGGTGCGGGAAGGGGTTAATGCTTTTTAAAATAAAAAAAATCGTCCAAAAATTATCCCTTTTTGGGGAGCAGCAACAGGCTTGACGTTATTTAATTCCAGAGGTAGCCAGAAGGGCGAAACCCAGGGTCGGGTTGCATTATTTGGCGTGTTACAAGAGCTTATCTTATGCTTTTATCTATATCCATTTTTGTAAGTATGGAATAAAGTCGTGGAATTTGCAGTTTCCAAAAGGTAGTGCACTATCTCCTTTTTCTCCCTTGTTGGAGATTTAGAACATCACGTACGAGGATAAACACAGCAAGCAGTTGCATTTCTGCAGTTTTACTTCTGTGTGGAACAACAAGTACCAGCGAGATATACACACAAGTGGAAATTTGGATAGTTTTTTCTGCATGCTAGCTGGGGGAAGGTCAAACCCTTGATGGACACTTCAGACTGCACATCTACAACCGTCTGAGCAGTAAAAAACTATCATTTTTTTTTTGTGGTGTTGAGGATTTCACCTCTTTTTTACCTGCTCCGGTTGTTCATCTCCTTGTTGAGATATTTCAGTGAGTAGAGAGCTGAGTTGCATATTTGGTTGTTACTGTATAAATGGTTGATGCAGAACAATACGCCAATTTTTGGTGGCACTATTAGATATAGGAAAAACTTCCATGACATCTGTTTCAGAAGGCAGTGGCACGCTATCAGCACCCGGATTAAAATTATTGAAGAAGATTTGTGATTTATGTCATAAAGATTGGTGATTTGCTTGTACAGCTGCAGCAGCACTCACTCACAGCAATTGCTGCCTGTTTGACTAACACACTGACACTGAATGACTTACTGACTTTTATCTCAGTCAAAAATCGATCTCTCTATCAAATTATTGTAATTCGATCTATTCTCTTCTCCTCAATATAAAACAAACTCACTGACACTAATTCACTATCTATCTGCAGCAGCATTTCCTGTTTGGGCTGTTTATAGTGGCTATGACTCATATAACTGTCATCCACTGAGTCATCAGTGAATTACACCTATACCCCTCATGATGGGCTGTGCTAGAGGGAGGGCTCCCTGCAAGGCATTATGGGGAAACCTGCCGGGCCACCGCCAGAGGTCATGTGATCCTTCTCTGTCTTTTTGTCTTCTTCTGATCTGTAAAATGGAGGCTGCCATTTTGAACGATTCGTGCGGGACCAATCCCAAAAGTTTCAGATTGCAAATCTTTTGGAAAATTTTCAAGGAATTCTATTCATAAAGGATCAATTTGTTAATCTCTAGAACAGAGCCAAAATGCTTAAAACATTTAAATGCACAAAACCTTATAAAACATATTTTGTTTAATTTTATATTCATTTCAGACCTAAACATGCCAAACAATGACAACGATAACTCCCCTGTATCTATCGAAGGTAAGAGGGATTAGAAAATCTACTGACCATTTGTAATTACCTGATATACAGTGTTCTGCATTTACAATTTTCCTTACGTCGTCCTGCTCTACACTAAATAAGGTTAAAGATCAGTGACCAATCAGCATCATACACTTCTCATTGTTCCAGCCCAGCATGATCCACAGCACAGTGTGATTGTGCAGTGAAACCAGCTGGGCTGGAACGATGAGAAGTGTATGATGCTGATTGGTCACTGATTGGTCAACCTCATACACTTCTCTTCACAACGCCCAGTTGGTAAAAAGTAAAAACACGCCCAGTTGTCCATTGAGAAACTCATTAGCATAAATCTAAACTAGCTCATAACTTGCTCAAAAATGATTGTTTTAAAAAAAAAAAAAAACACTTCTGTTATCTACAGGGTGGGCCACACTGATAGCAACACCGCAGAATAAATGCTAGCACAGGCTTCCAGTATCCGTAGTTTCAGTTGCTGCACATCTCGTATCTTCACAGCATAGACAATTGCCTTCAGATGACCCCAAAGATAAAAGTCTAAGGGGGTCAGAGGCATTTCTTCTGCGGTGTTGCTATCAGTGTGTGAAGAGTGGGAGAAGAGGGTTGCATTGACAATCCAACACAATGGGCAGCACTTTGAACACATTTTATAAGTGGTCAGATACTTGTAAATAACTCATGAAAGAATAAAGTAACGTTAAAACCAAGCACACCATTGTTTTTCTTGTGAAATTCTCGATAAGTTTGATGTGTCACATGACCCTCTTCCCATTGAAAAAACTAAAGTTGGATACAAAATGTCCAACTTCAAAATGGCCGCCATGGTCAACACCCAGCTTGAAAAATTTCCCCCCTCCCATATACTAATGTGCCACAAACAGGAAGTTAATATCACCAACCATTCCCATTTTATTTAGGTGTATCCATATAAATGGCCCACCCTGTACATTACAGCGCCAATCAGATTATGTAGGAGACAGGGCACTTATAATCTGGTGACAGAGCCTCTTTAAGTTCACAGAGCGGTACTCTAGGCCTGCAATGCCTTTCTGATTAGCCTGTTAGATATTAGAGTGACGGTGACAGAGCATTGATGTAGAGACACTAGTAGCAGTTAACTAGGAACATACGGTGATGCGTGTTGGCCATAGAAGGGGGTCAAACGCCTTGTTTTTATTTGTCACTCATACAAAAACGTAAGGGCTGCATAATTTCATCATGTCACGGCCACATTATCTATACATTGTCAATGGCCGTTCTAAGCTGAATGTGCCTGCTCTCGTTAGATCGCAGAAATTACACAGCTTAAGGCCTCGCGAGTAGCAACGTGGGAGACTGGCTGGGAATCTGTGGGGCTGTTTACCACATTATATCTTGCCTGTTTACAGGTGGTTGTGACGGATGTGATTCAACAAGGCCAACTTAAAGAGGACCTATCAGCTCTCCTGAGATTTCTGTTTTAATATATATACTTGTATTCCCCATAATATAACAATTCTGGAGCATCTTTTCTTAGAACACTACATTGTGCTGTTTTTCTTCCTAGAAATGAATGAATAAATTGACAACTGGGTGTTACTAGCTGGAGGCGTGTCCCTACACTGTCTAACACTGTCCAATCAGTGCTCACAGTCTCATACTGTGCAGGGACACGCCTTTTTGACAAGAGGAATGAAAACACCCAGTTGTCAATTTATTCATACATTTTCAGCAGAAATAACTGGAGAAAGGCACAACACAAAGTTCTATGAAAAGGTGCTCTGTCATTGTTATTTTATGGGAAATACTAGTATTTACTAAAATAGACATGCCAGGAGAGGTAACAGGTCCTCTTTAAAACATAAAAGCATGATTAGTTCCTTTTTTGCGCTGAGGCTTTTTTTCACACTTCGTCATTGCCTTTCCTGACGTACACCTCAGATCAACTGCATGCTAATGTATAGACATACAATGACATACGTCTCCCAAAGGACCCCATAATAAAAAAAATGAATACTGCGTGGTATATGTTTTTTTTTACTGCATTCATCATTATGGAATGCAGCGTAGACTGCTATGTTATTTAAAACAGAAAAATAGAAAAGGTATGCCGATGCAAACTGGCCTGGCGTATGCTAAAAGGACGCTCTTCTTGTGTACGCTGTGTGAATGCGGCCCTATGTATATGTTCAATATATACGGTCAAAACTTCCTCAACGCATATATGTCAAACGTAGGGCAATAACGAAGTGTGAATAAATAGATTTCTACAAAATCACATACATATACATACAGTGAAGGAAATAAGTATTTGATCCCTTGCTGATTTTGTAAGTTTGCCCACTGTCAAAGTCATGAACAGTCTAGAATTTTTAGGTTAGGTTAATTTTACCAGTGAGAGATAGATTATATAAAAAAACAAAATCACATTGTCAAAATTATATATATTTATTTGCATTGTGCACAGAGAAATAAGTATTTGATCCCCTACCAACCATTAAGAGTTCAGCCTCCTCCAGACCAGTTACACGCTCCAAATCAACTTGGTGCCTGCATTAAAGACAGCTGTCTTACATGGTCACCTGTATAAAAGACTCCTGTCCACAGACTCAATTAATCAGTCTGACTCTAACCTCTACAACATGGGCAAGACCAAAGAGCTTTCTAAGGATGTCAGGGACAAGATCATAGACCTGCACAAGGCTGGAATGGGCAACAAAACCATAAGTAAGACGCTGGGTGAGAAGGAGACAACTGTTGGTGCAATAGTAAGAAAATGGAAGACATACAAAATGACTGTCAATCGACATCGATCTGGGGCTCCATGAAAAATCTCACCTCGTGGGGTATCCCTGATCCTGAGGAAGGTGAGAGCTCAGCCGAAAACTACACGGGGGGCACTTGTTAATGATTTCAAGGCAGCTGGGACCACAGTCACCAAGACAACCATTGGTAACACATTACGCCGTAATGGATTAAAATCCTGCAGTGCCCGCAAGGTCCCCCTGCTCAAGAAGGCACATGTACAGGCCCGTCTGAAGTTTGCAAATGAACATCTGGATGATTCTGAGAGTGATTGGGAGAAGGTGCTGTGGTCAGATGAGACTAAAATTGAGCTCTTTGGCATTAACTCAACTCGCCGTGTTTGGAGGAAGAGAAATGCTGCCTATGACCCAAAGAACACCGTCCCCACTGTCAAGCATGGAGGTGGAAACATTATGTTTTGGGGGTGTTTCTCTGCTAAGGGCACAGGACTACTTCACCGCATCAATGGGAGAATAAATGGAGCCATGTACCGTTAAATCCTGAGTGACAACCTCCTTCCCTCCACCAGGATATTAAAAATGGCTCGTGGCTGGGTCTTCCAGCACGACAATGACCCGAAACATATAGCCAAGGCAACAAAGGAGTGGCTCAAAAAGAAGCACATTAAGGTCATGGAGTGGCCTAGCCAGTCTCCAGACCTTAATCCCATCGAAAACTTATGGAGGGAGCTAAAGATCCGAGTTGCCAAGCGACAGCCTCGAAATCTTAATGATTTGCAGATGATCTGCAAAGAGGAGTGGGCCAAAATTCCATCTAACATGTGTGCAAACCTCATCATCAACTACAAAAAACGTCTGACTGCTGTGCTTGCCAACAAGGGTTTTGCCACCAAGTATTAAGTCTTGTTTGCCAAAGGGATCAAATACTTATTTCTCTGTGCACAATGCAAATAAATATATATAATTTTGACAATGTGATTTTCTGTTTTTTTTAAAATATAATCTATCTCTCACTGGTAAAATTAACCTATCCTAAAAATTCTAGACTGTTCATGTCTTTGACAGTGGGCAAACTTACAAATCAGCAAGGGATCAAATACTTATTTCCTTCACTGTATATATACACCGTTCAGTCAACTTTAAAACCACTGACAGGTGAAAGAAATCCATAATATGATATTATATACCATATCTATCTATCTATCTATCTATCTATCTATCTATCTATCTATCTATCCATCTATCTATTTATCATCTATCTATCTATCTATCTATCTATCTATCTATCTATCTATCTATCTATCTATCTATCTATCTATCTATCTATCATCTATCTATCTATCTATCTATCTATCTATCTATCTATCTATCTATCTATCTATCTATCTATCTATCTATCTATCTATCTATCTATCTATCTATCTATCTATCTATCTATCTATCTATCTATCTAAACGAGGAAATAGACGCAGCACTCCAAAAGTAGTTGCAAAGATAGTGGTTTATTCACTCATGTACAGAAATAGCTACGTTTCAGTCCTCTCAGCAGGACCTTTGTCAAGGCTTGACAAAGGTCCTGCTGAGAGGACTGAAACGTAGCTATTTCTGTACATGGGTGAATAAACCACTATCTTTGCAACTACTTTTGGAGTGATGCGTCTATTTCCTCGTTTGTGTATCCAATTCAGGACCGTGTGGATGACGGTCAAGGACGCATAGCACCGTGATACTTGAATTCTCTGAAGTGCTGCTTTTTTCTACCTACTATATCTATCTATCTATCTATCTATCTATCTATCTATCTATCTATCTATCTATCTATCTATCTATCTATCTATCTATCTATCTATCTATCTATCTATCTATCTATCTATCTATCTATCTATCTATCTATCTGTAGATAGTGTGTGTATATATATATATATATATATATATATATGTATATATATATATATATATATATATATATATAAAGAGAGAGAGAGAGAGTGTGTCTATCTACTTATATACACTCTCTCCCTCTCTCTCTCTCTCTCTCTCTCACAGTAAAGGGTAAAGTGTAAAATTAAATAATTTGTTTATTTATAAAGATTTATATTTGTTTCTCTCCTGGTCTTCCTCAACAGGTTCCATATGCAGAATGGGGATGATTAAGTTGTCTGTGAAAGACTATATGAGGTAAGGTATATTATTTTCAATGATATATTAATATACACACATATATACAGTTAGGTCCAGAATTATTTGGACAGTGACACGATCTTCATGATTTGGACTCTGCATGCCACCACATTGGATTTGAAATGAAACAACTGAGATGCAATTGAAGTGTAGACTTTCAGGTGTAATTCAAGGAGTTGAACAAAAATATCCTGTGAAACGTTTAGGAATTGCAAGCATTTTCTACACAGCCTCCTCATTTCAGGGGCTCAAAAGTAATTGGACAAATTAACATTACCATAAATCAAAAGTTTTTTTTAAATACTTTGTAGAGAATGCTTTGCAGGCAATGACTGCCTGAAGTCTGGAACCCATGGACATAACCAAACGCTGGGTTTCCTCCTTTGTGATGCTTTGCCAGGCCTTTACTGCAGCTGTCTTCAGTTGTTTCTGGTTTGTGGGTCTTTCTGCCTTAAGGTTTGTCTTAAGCAAGTGAAATGCATGCTCCATCGGGTTGAGATCTGGTGATTGACTTGGCCATTGCAGAATATTCCACTTCTTTGCTTTACAAAACTCCGGGGTTGCTTTCGCAGTATGTTTTGGGTCATTGTCCATCTGTACTGTGAAGCGACGTCCAATCAACCTTGCTGCATTTGGTTGAATCTGAGTAGAAAGTATATCCCTGAACACTTCAGAATTCATCCGGCTGCTTCTGCCTTCAGTCACATCATCAATAAACACTGCCTTTGGCAGCCATGCATGCCCATGCCATCACACTGCCTCCACCATGTTTTACAGAGGATGCGGTGTGCTCTGGATAGTGAGCCGTTCCAAGCCTTCTTCATACTTTCTTCCTCCCATTATTCAGGTACAGGTTGATCTTAGTTTCATCTGTCCAGAGAATGCTGTTCCAGAACTGGGCTGGCTTCTTTACATGTTGTTTGGCAAAGTCTAATCTGGCTTTTCGATTTTTGAGGCTGATTAATGGTTTGCACCTTGTGGTGAACCGTCTGTATTTACTCTCATGAAGTCTTCTCTTTATGCTAGACTTAAATGCTGATACACCTACTTCCAGGTGAATGTTCTTCACTTGGGTAGATGTTGCGAAGGGGTTTTTCTTCACCATGTAAAGTATTCTGCGATCATCCACCACTGTTGTCTTCCGTGG
Source organism: Rhinoderma darwinii (assembly GCF_050947455.1). Lineage (NCBI taxonomy): Eukaryota > Metazoa > Chordata > Amphibia > Anura > Rhinodermatidae > Rhinoderma > Rhinoderma darwinii. The sequence goes on along the minus strand of NC_134691.1, from coordinate 221,772,275 downwards.
ACGTACAGGCCTTTTCGAGTTCACGAGATCACCAGTGCACTTTTTTTTAAAAAGAATGTACCTAACTGTTGATTTGGCCACTCCTAACTTTTGTGCTATCTCTCTGATGGATTTCTTCATGTTTTTTTAGCCTAACAATAGTCTGTTTCACTTGCATTGAAAGCCCCTTTGACCTCATGTTGTGGGTTCACAGCAACAGCTTCCAAATGCAAATTCCACAGCTGGAATCAACTCCAGACCTTGTACCTGCTTAATTGATGATGGATTAATGAGGGAATAGCCCATGCAGCCCATTAAATAGCTTTTGAGATAATTGTCCAATTACCTTGGGTCCCTTGAAAAAGAGGCAGCTACACATTAAAGAGTTGTAATTTCTAAACCCTTTCTCAAATTAGGATGTGAATACCCTCAAATTAAAGCTGAGAGTCTGCACTTTAAGCCCATATTGATTATACAACTGAATATTCAATATGTTTTGGTAAACAGCTAAAATGCCAAATCCTGTGTCACTGTCCAAATAATTCTAGCCCTAACTGTATGTATATATATATATATATATATATATATATACATATACATATATATATACAGTGAAGGAGATAAGAATTTGATCCCTTGCTGATTTTGTAAGTTTGCCCACTGTCAAAGTCATGAACAGTCTAGAATTTTTAGGCTAGGTTAATTTGACCAGGGAGAGATAGATTATATATATATAAAAAAATAAAAATAAATCACATAGTCAAAATTATCTATATTTATTTGCATTGTGCACGGAGAAATAAGTATTTGATCCCCTACCAACCATTAAGAGTTCAGCCTCCTCCAGACCAGTTACACGCTCCAAATCAACTTGGTGCCTGCATTAAAGACAGCTGTCTTAAATGGTCACCTGTATAAAAGACTCCTGTCCACAGACTCAATTAATCAGTCTGACTCTAACCTCTACAACATGGGCAAGACCAAAGAGCTTTCTAAGGATGTCAGGGACAAGATCATAGACCTGCACAAGGCTGGAATGGGCTACAAAACCATAAGTAAGACGCTGGGTGAGAAGGAGACAACTGTTGGTGCAATAGTAAGAAAATGGAAGACATACAAAATGACTGTCAATCGACATCGATCTGGGGCTCCATGCAAAATCTCACCTCGTGGGGTATCCTTGATCCTGAGGAAGGTGAGAGCTCAGCCGAAAACTACACGGGGGGAACTTCTTAATGATCTCAAGGCAGCTGGGACCACAGTCACTAAGAAAACTATTGGTAACACATTACGCTGTATTGGATTAAAATCCTGCAGTGCCCGCAAGGTCCCCCTGCTCAAGAAGGCACATGTACAGGCCCGTCTGAAGTTTGCAAATGAACATCTGGATGATTCTGAGAGTGATTGGGAGAAGGTGCTGTGGTCAGATGAGATTAAAATTGAGCTCTTTGGCATTAACTCAACTCACCGTGTTTTGAGGAAGAGAAATGCTGCCTATAACCCAAAGAACACCGTCCCCACTGTCAAGCATGGAGGTGGAAACATTATGTTTTGGGGGTGTTTCTCTGCTAAGGGCACAGGATTACTTCACTGCATCAATGGGAGAATGGATGGAGCCATGTACCGTCAAATCCTGAGTGACAACCTCCTTCCCTCCACCAGGACATTAAAAATGGCTCATGGCTGGGTCTTCCAACACGACAATGAACCGAAACATACAGCCAAGGCAACAAAGGAGTGGCTCAAAAAGAAGCACATTAAGGTCATGGAGTGGCCTAGCCAGTCTCCAGACCTTAATCCCGATCGAAAACTTATGGAGGGAGCTGAAGATCCAAGTTGCCAAGCGACAGCCTCAAAATCTTAATGATTTACAGATGATCTGCAAAGAGGAGTGGGCCAAAATTCCATCTAACATGTGTGCAAACCTCACCATCAACTACAAAAAACGTCTGACTGCTGTGCTTGCCAACAAGGGTTTTGCCACCAAGTATTAAGTCTTGTTTGCCAAAGGGATCAAATACTTATTTCTCTGTGCACAATGCAAATAAATATATATCATTTTGACTATGTGATTTTCAGTTTTTTTTTTTAATATAATCTATCTCTCACTGGTAAAATTAACCTAGCCTAAAAATTCTAGACTGTTCATGTCTTTGACAGTGGGCAAACTTACAAAATCAGCAAGGGATCAAATACTTATTTCCTTCACTGTATATATACACATATATATGTGTATATATATATACATATATATATATATATATATGTATATATATATATATATATATATATATATATATATATATATATATATAAAATCATTATTATTTTAGTTAAGATTTTTATCAAAGGCATTTGAAATGGATTGTGACAAACCCTTTTATATTAGGGCATGCTACAAAAAGAGTGCATTTGTGCAAACGTAATACTATCTAGTGGTGGCAGTCAACAGGAGGAAGGGGCAAGCTTGATAATAGATGATGTCACCCATGCTAAAAATCGTAGGTAGTGCCTCATTTTGTGACTCATTTAGTAAACTTGCGAGGGGCCACAGAGGGGTCACAACTAGCCCCGTCACTAAGGAGTCATGGATTAGAGTTTGTTTCCTCCGGCCTCCTTCCTGGCACTTCAGGTTACCAGTTAGTGGGACAGTGGCACAGGGTATAAAACTACCTTATGGGCTAATGTTGGCAAATTAGATCTGTTCTACCCATATGACACTATCTCCTTTCTCCCTCTCCATCTATTGGGTTTTCAGCAGATTTTGTTTCCAGTATCATCTTTATGCTTATGACACCCAATTATATACATACTTCCAGCACATTTCTCCTGCTCACCTAAACACTAGTGAGTCTCTTTTCGCTGTGTATGCTCAAATGCTCTCTGTATATCTCATATATCTTTATAAAAATGACCTTCTGATTCTGCTATCATCTTCTTCACCTAATCCTTATGTCCCCATCTGTAACACCACGATCCTTCTGAAACATCAGACCTGATGTCTTGAAGTTATACTTGACTATGATCTATACTTTTCACTACAACTATATAAAAAATTTGATTACCATGCAATTCACATGTTTTAATTGCAGTCAATGGCAGAGATATGCAACTGCACAGGCAAACAGCTTCATACACCTGGCCATATTTTTGACAGGGACCATTTGGAACGTAAACTCCAAACAGGGTGTCAATATAGCTTTATTATGGCTGGAACAAAGTAGAATTGGCCACTGTGCACAGTTTTCATTCAACAAGTGCAACTTTTTAAAGTAATGACTAGATCAGTATATTATAATGCTTTTAAAAACAAAGAAAAAAAAATTATATATATATATATATAGATATATATATATTTGTATTTTAACTGATAATCCCCTTTAAGAAACTTTGTATCCAAACACAGAGCTTTATAGAGAGCAATTCAAATTCACGCATTTGATATCAATGCTATTTGTTATTACAGTATATTCTTCCATAGCAACATCTTCTATCACATCCCTGCATGGCCAAGTATTCAGTCTTTACTAGTGTACTTTGCTGTCTATAAAGACACAGTATTCCCCTATTAGGATATTTCCAGAAAGAACGACTGTGGTAACTGACAGTCACAAGTCACATCTACGTAAGTGTCTTATATTTATATTTTGTACAGCCTAGCTTGCTCAGGAGATTTCCATTTTCCAGTGTCCAAAAGTACAAACATTCATCACTTAATTATTTTCCTACCGTTCCTTTAACTGAAACACCATTAATACAAAGTAAGCTCTAAAGAGCCTAAGGATTATTTCTTACTTACATGGTGAGACATTTCCAAATTAGTTGACTGGTATGTGAAATATTGAACCAGGGACTGCGCGCTGTCTTCTCTTTACCTGAACATTGTATTCTAGTTTTACTTTTTCCTAGCAGTAATAGCTTGAAACTTTGTTCCTTGATATTAGACCTGACTTTGGGTGAGTGGATCTCCTTACCATATGCCAGTAGAGCATGGCCTTCACCAGAATCATGGTCAAGGTCATTAGGTAATAAGAATGCTCTTTCCTGACTTGGAACCCCATGTTAGCCTTGAATGGCATCAAGTGTACTTATTCCAATCCTATTAAAGGAAGGGTTGGCCAGTGGTAGAATGTGAATAGATGTAAGCAAGTTGTTGAGCCTAATTTGCTGTTTAGTCCAATTCATGAATTTGCCAATAGTTCTATAAAAATGGGAAAATCAATTTGCCCAATATTAGCTAAAAGCAATTTTCAAACCTAACAAACTGATTTGTCAATGCATTCAAATAGATAATGAATGGCACAAAAAAATGCTCATCCCTTATTATGAACAAAGTGAGATGATATGATTATCTGTGAATTAAATCTAATGACTTCAACCACAATAAGTCTAACAAAAGAAAGGCCTCAACTACTTCAAATGCTAAGAGATGAGAATCTGCATGATGTACAGTATGGCGATATTTTCATCCACGGGAGAGGGATTATACTTACTTACTCTTATTCAAGTATAGATTATATTTTGACAGATTCTCATATTCAAACTAATATTAGTATGAGTATTGACACACATACATTGTCGGACCATGTACTGATAAAGATCACTATCTCAGGGGAACATACTGGGTGATCTTATCGTCAATGTAGACTTAACACATATAATTAATTTACCACCACACCATTCATCTTTGAAAGAAACCTAAGAATCTCATTGTAAGAGTAACCATAATTGGGGGGGTAACAGATATGACTTTGTGATGCTACAACAAAGTATATATGCAGGGTCTTTTCTCAAAATTAGCCTCATATGAGAAAAAAACAGGGAATGGAAAAAACACTCACTTGTTAGCAATACAGAACTTGAATTATATAAATAAAGCGATCCCTAGCCAACTGATTAGTAGAAAATTGGTGGAACTTCAACAACAATTACTGTTCACACACTTGAACTATACAAATTTGAATTCGCTTTAAAAAGGATGAAGGTTAATTTTTATAATACTGGGAATAGGGCAGAAGCAATGTTGAGATTTTGTTGTATAAATCATCCTACAATAGGTAGAGTTTTCCAATTATCATATATTGTTGATGTGGTTGCTCAACATTGTTTCGTCTATATATAATTTGAAAGATGATCGTTTGATCGCTCAACCTTCGTTGGATGATGTAAAGAAAGTTTTGGAATGTATGAATCTCCTGAAGGTCTTTATCTAAGACCTTGCACTTCTCAATAGGGATATTTTAGGGGATGAGATTAAAAAGGCTATTAGTTCACTTAAATCAGATAAAGCGGCAGGCCCTAAAGGGCTAACAAGTGAATATTATAAGATGTAGTAGCCCATATTTAATAAAGGTGTTATTTTACAAGCCTCAGGAGATTATGTGGGGAGATGTTTACCTGGTTTAACGTCACCTGATTTAACATCACTGATACTTCAGATTAAAAATGGAACCCGCCAAGTTGGCCTCCTATCAGCTGTGATTATTACAATATTACTGGAATCGCTAGCTTCTTTGATTCGACAGGATCCTGAGATTACATGATTATTGGTTGGTTTGTATATGCATCAAATGGGACTGTATGCAGACGATTTTGTTTTGGTGCTTACTAGTCCAATAACTTCTTAACCTCATGTGCATGCAGCCCTTAGCAATTTTGGTACAGTATAATTAGCAATTTTGGTACAGTATAATACTATAGATTAATCCTGTTAACTCGGAGATGCTAAGAATCTCAAAGTCTATTAAACAGTTAAAGGGGTTGTCCACTTTTTATTGTTTCTATTCATTTATTTATAAAATAGTAAATCATACAGATTTCTAATATACATGTATTTAAAATTCTGCTGACATACGTTTTTTTTTTTATATCAGTGCAGTTGCCTCTGTCTAAAAAAAATAAAAAATTGTATAGCCCACAGATTTGTCCATAGACATGCACCCACAGGATAACTGAATGGACTAAAGATGGTGTCGGTCATGTGATCCACAACCCACACAGCATGTGACCATTTGTGTATGTGTGTGTGTGTGTGTGTGTGTGTGTGTGTCATATTCAGTTAACCTGTGGATGCACAGTGAGTGTGTGTGTGTTTGTGTGTGGTCAAAGGACTGGTGCCATGCCTAGTCATATTCAGTTAGCCCGTGAAGGCACAGTGAGTGTGTGTGTGTGTGTGTGTGTGTGTGGTCACAGGACTGGTGCCATGTCTAGTCATATTCAGTTAGCCTGTGAATGCACAGTGAGTGAGTGAGTGAGTGAGTGTGTGTGTGTATGTGTGTGTGTGTGTGTGTGTGTCTGTGTGTGTGTGTGTGTGTGTGTGTGTGTGTGGTCACAGGACTGGTGCCATGTCTAGTCATATTCAGTTAGCTTGTGGATGCACAGTGAGTGTGAGTGTGTGTGGTCACAAGACTGACGCCATGTCTAGTTATATTATGTTAGTCTGTGGATTCACAGTGAATGAGTGAGTGAGTGAGCGAGTGTGTGTGTG